>NC_065446.1:156754968-157057798 GCF_917563875.1 Diabrotica virgifera virgifera | reverse complement strand
ATATAAAAGGAAAAGACAACATAATAGCCGACGCTCTAACACGGGATGAGGACACCGGAAAAAAGGAAACAATTACTCTACAGGTGGGACTAAATAGATTAATACAAGAAAAAGGGGTATATTCGTTAAATGAGATAAGGACAAACCAGGAAGACCTAGAGGAAAGAGAGAAAAGAAGAGCGGAGGTAGAAAATAACATATTTTTTAAGAGAATAGACGGAAAGGAACTATATTTAGTGACACAGACATTAGCAGAAAAGATAATAAAGAAATTACATGAGGACAATGGACATATCGGTAGCAGAAAGGTTTGGCTCGTTTTTAGGGAAAATTACATCAGCCGACAAGATTACCGCATTGCAAAGAAATTACCCAGAAGTGCGATGTATGTCAAAAATATAAGAGTAGGAATTTCAAAAACGAAAATGTTGCAAAAAATATTGAAGCCCGGAACAAATTGGACATTGTGGCAATAGATATGTTAAGCGATCTAATTATGACCACTAAAAGGAACACACATATTCTGGTGATGGTGGATGTGTTTTCAAAATACGTAAAATTATACAGTTGCCGCACCACAAAGGGGGAAGAAATATTAAGGAAAATCGACAATTTTATAGCCATAGTAGGAACACCAAAAAAGATTCTACTAGACAATGCAACGTATTTCCGAAATGATCGTTTCAAGGGACAACTTCGAGAACGGGGGAATAGAGACAAATTTTGTCAGCATCAGGCATCCCCAGAGTAATCCTTCGGAGTGATTCATACAGGAAGTGACGAAATTTCTTCGCATTGCAACGGATGGTCAACATCGCCACTGGGACAGGAAAATGGCGGAAATAGAAATGTATCTAAATACCATTCCGAGCACAGTAACAAAAGAGACCCCGGAATACATCATGAAGGGTGTAATGCCGATAAGACCATGGGAAGACCCAGAGCCAAAGAATATCAACAGGTGATTGAAACAGTACAGAGAAGATTGCGGCGAAGCAATCAAAAGTATATCCAAAGACAGGAACATAATAGAAAACGAAGACCAGTGACTTTCCAAAAGGGTGAAAAAGTACTTGTGAGGGCATTACGAGTATCAAATCTTCCTGGTGGCATTTGCGCAAAGTTAATGCCTGTTTTCGAAGGTCCGTACATCGTGAATAATGAAGATGGGATAAACAGTTATGAGTTGAGGCATAGGAACTCGGAAAAGATCCGAGGAATTTATAATATTCACGATGTGTACAAATATCACGAATAAAAGACAGAACTGCATAAAGTAAATAGTAAGTTGGGGTATAAGACATAGATTAAAGCAAGGTAATATACGGAGAGTTGGTTTTGCCTCGAGAAAATTTAGTTGAAGATGCAGATAAATTTTATCGAATACAAAGGCGGGGATTTGTTATATTCCTATTTGACATAAGAAATAAAAGTCTATAGTTATATTTAAAATTCAAATAAAAATAAAGGTTTTCGTTTTTCTCGACCGCGGGCATGTAAATTTGGAACACCCTGTATAAAACAAATTATGTATGGGTAGTTTTTAATAAAGTGTTTCAAAGAAGTGTTTACGAACCCCAGGAGCAATACGACTCAAGTAAACAATTAGAGTGATGGTTAAAAAGAAAGTGTTCGTGGAAAGGTGTGACTAACCACCGATAATTCATATTCTAGCAAATAAGATAATAGGTTATTAAATTTGTAAAGAGGGTTAATGTGGAAAATAAAATTGAATTGGGGAATATTATTTTTTCTTGAAATCCATTAAGATATTTAGAAAAAGGAAAGTTTGTGTTGGTAAATACGGATAATTGAAAGTTGCTTGGGATTGGGTGATTTTGGAATGCTGGAAGGGGTATTTGGAAGGAGGAGAATGAATGAGGAATGAGAGTCAGAATGTTTTAAGCGATCGATAGGCGAAGTCCAGTGTTCGAGAAGAGTGTACAAAAAAGTGAAACGCCGGGTTGGTTGGTTTTGTCTTAAAAAAAAATAAAAAGTAAGATATCGTGGAGCGAGTGATAGACCGAGTCGTGATAGTATATAACTCCTTGAGTCTAGAGTATCCCGGTTTCTTGTTGAAGTGTTTGAAAAAGGTAGAACACGGCATCAGGAGAAGGCAGGAACGAGGGCTGTACGAGGCGTAGTTTTCAAAGGAGCCAAGGCATTACTGGAAGACTTGGACGAGTCGTTGGATCGCAACCCAAGCCAATAGGAAACGTGTTTTGTGTGAAGACATTGTCAAATCATCAGTAAAGGTCAGTCTATTTTGTTATGACATGAATGTATGGTTTGTGTATTAAATACCACATTGAAAATTGAGCCACACAATCACTATTAAAAAAATTTCATCAAACCTAAATCAATTTGTTACTGATAAATCATAATAGTTCATTATAAATAAAATAAATTTGGAGACAAAAAGAAATAAGATTCCCATTTTTGTAACTGTTGTATTAAATAAAGATAGAAAGATAAGATATAAGAAATATTAAGCAGTTATTGCCATTTAGATAAAATAAACGATTTTTATAATTTCTAATTGAAATCCGTATGCGTGTATTATTTTACTCTCTTTTATCTATCCCGATTAGGAATCCACTGAGAAATACTTTGAAGCCACGAAAGTAAGTAATTGATATTATAATTTAGCCATGAGATTGACACTATATTGGTATTTGATCTGTTTGATTAATGAGATAATTATTGATTAATTAATTAAGATAAATTACATCTGAGAACATCATTAAATCTTAAAAGTAAGATGACAACAATATATATATATATATATATATATATATATATATATATATATATATATATATATATATATACAAAACTGGTAGGATTATCGACCGAAACGTAAATAACAATTTATTGTAGTGGTGTATCGGGTATGCGGTCTGTTATTTGAAAAAAAAAACTCTTTTTTTCTTTTATTTCTCTATATTTCGCTGATTTTTTGTCAGATTCATCAGGAGACAACTAAAATATGAATAAAATTTTGTATAACTATAAGATGAGAATAAACAATGAATTACTTACAGATTTAGAGTTAAAAATATTTAAAAAGGTTCTTGTACATAATATGTTCAAAACAGTACTAACAATATTAGTTAAAAGCAACTAGATCATTAGTAATGAAATATAAAAAGCAAAAATAAAAACAACTAAGAAACAATTAAAACACAATAAAATTACACATTAAAAATATACAGGATGATTTAAAATGTAATTGTAAACAGAAAAATTATTTTAACATACTAAGAATATTACAGTAGATATTGCTCAACTGTCCCGTGTCTGCCTTGTAATTTACTGCATATTTTTCTTTATTAATATGACACATTTCTAAGAACAACCTTTTCTTGTAATTATTCTCTTGCTATAGAACCCTGACATTTGAGTAGTCAAATTGATGCCCAGTCTTTAAGTAATGGTCAACTGCTGCTTTAAGTAATGGTCAAAAAACCTACAAATGATTTTATATACAGGTAATGACATACTTATGAGTAATACAGTAGATAGGTTCATTAAGCAATTATGTAAAAAAGCTTTAGCTTTAGAAATAAAAATCACATGCAATAATTTAGTATATTTACAAAAATCCATTAGTACAGTTAAATTTAGATTGCAAAATATTTTACCGTGGCACATCATACAGGATTTTGAAGCCAGTTTAAAGCGATCTTTTGATTATATTTTTAGAGATGTTAAGAAAAAGAACATTAACAAATTTGAAAGGTTATACTCTAACGACACTCCTAAAGTAAATAAGTTATTTAATGACAACAGTAAATGGTTCAAAAATATATCTTCTGTTAATATTCCCACAAATGTTTCTGACTTCCTGTCTCTGGGTCCAAAATTTGGGGTTTCCTGTCCGAAATCAGATTTTAAGTTAGACAATTTTTTGGGTGATATAGAAAATATAATAGATGAAATACCGGATACATCTAAAGACTTATTAAGAGCAAAAGTTACTAATGTCGTTACGAACTACTTAAATCATTCCAAAAAAGAACATTCCAGTGTTTTAAATAAAATATTTAAAGAAACTCAACAATTCTTAAAATCGCATCCAGATCTTTATATTTTACAATCAGATAAGGGAGGGTGTACAATAGCAATGGACAAAACCGAATATATTGAAAAAACAGAAGGCTTATTAAATGATAAAATCACATATCTTCAGCTGAAAAGAGATCCAACTATTACTATCCAATTTTCTTATAATGAACTTATTAAAGCTATGAGGAATAACTTAGAAATAAATCAAGAATTTGCCAAAAAACTGACTATATACAATGCATCTTGTCCGAAACTTTATTGCTTACCAAAAATCCATAAAGAAGGTATACTACTTAGACCTATTGTAAGTTCTATAAATTCGGTAACTTATGACTTATCCAAATTTCTTGCTAACATTCTTAAAGATGCTTTTGACGAAGTGAACACCTATAATGCAAAGGATACATTTTCATTTGTTAATGATATCAGAGAGTTGATTCTACCGAAGGATTATGTTTTAGTTTCATTGGATGTAATATCGTTATTTACTAATATACCAATAGATCTGGTCAGTAATATAATACAGTCAAAATGGAATCTCATTCAAAATTATACAACAATTTCTAAGGATAGTTTTTTATTACTTCTGAATTATGTTTTTGAGAACACCTATTTTAGTTTTAATGATAAATTCTATCGACAAATATTTGGAGCACCTATGGGTAGTCCACTGAGCCCCATAATAGCAACCATAATTTTGGACCATTTGCTGGATGACATTATTCCACAATTACCTTTCCCTTTACCCTTCATTAAAAAATTTGTAGACGATCTTATTTGTTCTGTTCCTACTTCTCAAATTCAAAATACCCTGAACATTTTCAATAATTTTAACAAACATATCCAATTTACTTTAGAGATTGAAAATGATTGTTCGATATTATTTCTGGACACAAAATTAATAAGAACTGAACAAAACAAAATATTGATAGATTGGTATCAAAAGCCAACACACTCTGGAAGATATTTAAACTTTTTTTCAAATCATCCTACTCATCAAAAGTTTAATACAATGATTGCAATGAAGAATAGGGTAAGACATATTAGTGATGATAAATTCATAAACAGAAACTTAAATTTGCTGTTAAACATCTTCGAAAATAATGGATACCCGAAACATATCCTTAAAAAATTGATATTTAACTCAGACATTTTTGACGGTCCCTCTGATATCGGTGCAGTACAAACAATCCGATATAAAAAACTACCATTAATAAAACATTTAACCCCTTCCGTGACTAGTTTATTTAAACAATTTACCAACATCAAAATTGTTCAATATAATTTGTTAGAAAACCGACAACTGTTTTCTAAAGTAAAAGACAAGACACCAACTGTGAATAAAACTAATGTTATCTACAAACTGCCTTGTTTGGATTGCCAGAGCTGTTATGTTGGCCAAACTTCTCAATGGCTAAAACAAAGGGTTACACAGCACAAAAGTGACTGTACAAAAAAGAAGAATACATGTGCAGCAGTTGACCATTACTTAAAGACTGGGCATCAATTTGACTACTCAAATGTCAGGGTTCTACAGCAAGAGAATAATTACAAGAAAAGGTTGTTCTTAGAAATGTGTCATATTAATAAAGAAAAATATGCAGTAAATTACAAGGCAGACACGGGACAGTTGAGCAATATCTACTGTAATATTCTTAGTATGTTAAAATAATTTTTCTGTTTACAATTACATTTTAAATCATCCTGTATATTTTTAATGTGTAATTTTATTGTGTTTTAATTGTTTCTTAGTTGTTTTTATTTTTGCTTTTTATATTTCATTACTAATGATCTAGTTGCTTTTAACTAATATTGTTAGTACTGTTTTGAACATATTATGTAAAAGAACCTTTTTAAATATTTTTAACTCTATATATATATATATTATTGTGATCTTCTTTGATTAATTAATTAATTATAGAATAGAATAGAATAGAAATATGCTTTATTGTCACTGAAAATACAAATTTTATGGACAAAGCTTAATTAAATTCAGAAAAAATAAATAAATAATATCTAACAATAACAATAACAAATACAATTTTCTGAAATTTGATAAATCGTCAATATAAAAAAAAATATACATAAATACAAAATATAAGTTACTAAAGTAAAGAAAAAAAAACAAAATCGATATATTTGCAACAATTTATAGAAATTGCAAAGTGAATATACAACAAAGTAAACTATTTATAGACATAGGAACTAATAAGTTTAAGCTGCTGCATGTGACACCCAAATATAGATAAGTTTGGTTACTTGTACATTACTGTAATTTCTTAGTTAGTCATTAAGAAACTCTTCTACTGAATAATATGGTCTTTTAGATAGATGAGCTTTTGTCATTTTACGGAACTTGGGGAAAGATGTTGCAGATTTGAGTTGTAAAGGAAGATGGTTGTATAGTTTTTTTGCGGAATATAATATAGATTTCTTTACTAACTCAGAGGACGGGATCGGTAAATAGACATCAAAATTTGAATTTCTGGTGGAGTAGTCATGACGAGGCCTTGCTGGAAAGACATGCATGTGTTTACGAATTAAGCAAACAGTTTCTAAAATATATAAAGATGTAAGGGTTAAAATGCCGTGATCTTTGAAGTAACTTCTGCAATGTGTTGTTCTTCTGAGGCCAAACACATACCTTATTGCTGTTTTTTGTAATTTAAAAATAACATCTAACTGGGCAGCTGTACTAGAACCCCAAAAAGGAAGACCATATCAAAGATGAGACTCGAACAAAGAAAAATATGTTAGTTTAGAAGATGCTAAATTGAGTTCTTTCGAAACAGATCTTATAGCATAGCAGGCTGAGGCGAGTTTCTTACTTAACACATCGATATGAAGGGACCATTTGAGGTTGCTGTCTAAAAAAATACCAAGAAATTTTACAGAATCAACGGTAGAGATCTGGCTGTTATTAACAAGCAGGGGTTGAAGAGCACTTTTATAGGATAATGCTACTGTCTTATCCACGTTAAAAGAGATTAAATTAGAGTCAGACCAGGTTTTTATCGTAAGCAAATCAGAAGTTATAGTTGCATGAAGAGATGCAATAGTTGAGTTGCTCCAAGTGATACTGGTATCATCAGCAAAAAGAAAAATTTTTCCATCGATTTTTAAGTTAGTGATGTCATTTATAAAGATAAGGAACAGTAGAGGACCCAATACTGAACCTTGTGGTACTCCACATACAATGTTTTTGAGACTAGAGTCAGTATCATTTGCTCTAACTATTTGTTTCCTATTATTCAAATAAGATTGGAACCAATTCAAAGAAATACCTCGAATCCCATAGAAATTTAGTTTTTTAATCAAAATGTCGTGATTTACACAATCAAAAGCTTTGGCATAGTCACAGAAAACAGTGGCAGTGTAAAGATTATTGTTTAGTGCTTGGTAAACCTCATGAAACACAGATAACAAGGCATCAGTGGTACATTTATTAGTTAAAAAGCCGAACTGATTTTGGGATAAGATGTTGTTATCAATGAGAAAGGACATGAGACGGGTTTTTATGAGTCTCTCAATAATTTTTGAAAGTACCGGTAGTAAGGCAATAGGTCTATAGTTGCAAGCATTAGATTTTTCACCACCCTTATGAAGGGGAATAATAATGGCTATCTTTAGGCACTCTGGGAATTTGCCTCTTTCAAAGGAATCATTAATTAGTGAGACGAGGTTTTCCAACACATTTTCTGTGAGATTTGAGAAGATTTTTATGGATAGTCCATCAGTACTACAGGATGATTTGCTTTTGATACTATTGATAGTTTGGATCAGTTCAGTTATATCGATTGGTCTTAAAAAGAATGAATTCGAGAACACTCCTGAATTGGGGAGATAGGAAATGGGATCTTTTTGTGGCAAAATAGTAGAAGTTATATTTTTACTCACATTAACGAAATATTCGTTTAGATTTTCCGGGTCTGGAAGGGCAAATGTTTGAACTGCGTGAGTTCTATTTCGAAGATCGTTTATTATGGACCAAGTTTCTTTTGCAACACTTTTAGAGCTTTCCATACGATTTTGATAGTAGGCTTTTTTAGCTGATTTGATGAGTTTTAGATAGGTTACCCTGTACTTGGTGATATATTGAGTGACAGAGACGTTGGTAGCAAATTTCTTGATATACAATAGTGAGCGCATATTTTTGGCTGATATGCGAATACCTTTTGTAGCCCAGGGTTTGTGATGTTTTGGCTTAATTGAAATTAAAGGAAATGCCTTATTGAAGATGGAGACAAGCTTTTCTATAAAATCGTAGAAATTATAGTCCACGTCCGCAGAAGGAAAATGCCACTCAGAAGTTAAGCATAAATTTTGAAATTTATGAAAATTCCCAGCGGAAAAAATCCTACCTAAACGTCGGGTTTTCGAGGAGGGTTTGCTGAAGATGTTAAACTTCGTAAATACTGCTTCATGATCTGATAATCTCGCATTAATAATTGTAGAGCAGACATCAAGGGGTGAGAAATCTGAGACAATATAGTCAATTATGGTAGATGAAGTTTTTGTAATCCTTGTAGGAGAATTAACGTGCATTGAGAGACCATATGATTCAAATATGTTGACCAAGGACATTTGGGTAGCACAAGCAGCATCATAATTAATGTTGAAGTCCCCGCATAGAATTTTTCTGCTTCTATGAGGCAAGTCATCTAACAAATTTAGCAGGTTCTGAAAAAATAGTTCCACAAGGGAGTCAGGTGATCTATAGATGCAAATAATGTAAAGATTAAGATTTTTATTATAAACTAGGGAAAACTCAAAGAAGGCTTCATTTAACAGAAAGTCATATTGTGTAATCAGAGAAAAATCATTATTTCTAGAAAGAATTAGGGTGCCTCCATGAGCTGAACTTGGACGATCATACCTAGCAATTGTGGTATATTTTTCTACAAAAAAAGGCTTGTTGACTTCAAGCCAGTGCTCTGTAACCGCAACTATCGGGGGAAATCCTAATTCTTCCAGAAACAAAAATAATTCGTCAGTTTTTTTTCTTATAGAACGAATATTAATCAGAACCATACTAAAGTTGTCATCACTAAAATTATTCGAGGTTTCTAGTTCCTCAGAACACGTCGTGTTATTTAAAAATTTCGTCTTGGAGAGCTAGTAGAATAATAATTTCGGTGACATTCCCTTGATTTTTGTAGATGTATGATTCTTTCTGAACTTAGAAAGGACCTATAAGCAACAAGATCAGCTTCCACCTCAGCTGGACCAATTCCATAGGCATCGTTAAATTCTAGAAGAATTTTTCTTAGTTCCTCAGTCTTGGTAGGTAGTCCTTCGGAAGCCAAAAATAGTTTCACACTGGTGTTGGTATATCCATCACAAAATACTGAGGCAGGCTGGTCGTGTAGGAAAGCAAGATGTAGATTAATTGCTTTTAATATATCCGGTTCCCTTAATCTTGCTAGAAGATATCGACTGTTTGAGTTATTGGTTAATCTAACTCTTGGTGGTGTTAAAGGATCCAAATTTATCGATGGTTCCAAAGTATCTTTCTTAATGAAATTAATTTGGGAACGGAACGGATCTTTAGATTTGCAAATTTCGATGGCCTGCTTGTCAGTAAGTATATTTGTGTTTTGAACTTCATTTTTGTTTTTACTTGGAATGGTAATTGGATTTTCCAAGCTAACTGGGCTTCTGATGTGCTTCGGTTTCATATTTGCCTCAGATGAAGTTGTTGGTTCGGAGCATGAGGATTCTGTAGACCATTTAATGTTTACACCAGGTGGCCAAATTTCCTTATTAAATAATAAGTCAATAGATGTTTTAGACTTAATACCTATTTTGAATGAGGACCCTGTTGTTGTGTTGGCATCTTTAAGAAGGGCATAACATCTTATATATTCCTTGATACCTAGCTTCTCTTTAATGTAGTGAACTACTTGAATAGGAGTGTAAATTGGGGTTAAGTTGCTAATAACGACAAAGTGGCATTTATCTTCTGCACTTTTTAATTTTGTGACTGGACTAGCTTCGAAATGTTGAGTGTCTTCGGTTTGAGTACTTGAAGTGGCATACACAATGTCTCTCCAAACATAAATAAATTGTCAATCTCAGGGCTAAATTATGCTACCAATACTTACTTTCGTGGCTTCAAAATATTTCTCACTGGCTTCCTAATAGGGATCGATAAAAGAGAATAAAATAATACACATATTATCAAACGGAAATAAATGTTTAATGTCGATAATTTTATTTATTCTTATATCTTTATTTTATCTAACAATTATGAAAATAGTATTCTTATTTCTTTTTGTCTCAAAATTTGTTTTTTTTAATCATTAACTATGAATCTCTCTAACTCTGCTATACAGGATGTTCTACCTGTTTCAAATTTTTTGATATAAAAAAATTTTATTTATCAATATTATTGTATAAAAAAAATCAACTATAATGATTTATAAGTAACAAATTGATTGAGGTTTGATGATTTTATAATAGTGAAATGTGTAGTTCAATATGCACTGTGGTATTTAATACGCCAAACGATACATTCATGTCTCAAAAAATAAAACTGACCTTTGCTGATGATTCGACAATGTCCTCACACAAAACACGTTTCCTTCTTTGCTGGTGTTGCGATCCAAAGAAACTCGTCCACGTTTTCCAATAATGTCCCTGCTCCTCTGCAAACTCGTTCTCCCTTTCCTCGCTATGCCTCGTACAGTACTCGTTACGGCTTTCTCCTGATGCAGTATTCCAACTTTTTGAAACACTTAAAGCAAACACTGGATACTTTGGACTCAAGGAGTTATATTATCTCTCGACTTGGCCTATTACTCGTTCCACAATATGATGCTTGTCACTTTCCCAAAAACCAAACCGGCGTTTTACTTATTTTGTACACTACACTCAAAACTGGACTCTTCCTTTCGATCCAACAAAACAGACTGCCTCCTCTCCTCATTCATTCTCATCCTTCCAAATCGGTCCCCCCCAGAATTAATTTCACCCAATCACAACAACTTTCAATTATGACGTATTTATCAAAAAACTCTTTCCTTCTCTAAACATGTCTTTATGTATTTTCAAGAAAAAATAATATTCCGACTATTTTAATTCTATTTTCTACACTAATCATATTTTTATCTATGTTTAAGAATCTTAATACACAGGTCTATCTTAACTATCTATTATGCACCGTGCGGCTAATGAATTACCTACCCGCATATCTTGAAAAACTTAAAATGACCTATTCTTTTGTTTAATAATATATAATGTCCATCGTTTTGATAAATCGTTCATAGAACATTTTCTTAAAACCAGCACCCTAATTGCTCACTTAAAACGCATTGTTCATGGGGCTAGTAAACACTTCTGCGAAAACACTTTGTTAAAAACTAGCTATAACTATTTTTACAAAATTTGTCTTATACAGGGTGCTCAAAATTTATATGGTCGTGGTTGAGAAATATGAAAATTTTATTTTAATTTGAATTTTAAATATAAATATAGTCTTTTATTTCTCATGTCAAATAGGAATATAACAATATATACACCGTTCTTTTGTCTAGACTCTACACTTGTTCTGTTTTCTAGACTCTATTGAGTTTTATACTACGGCGTTGGCCCTTTATTAATTTCATGACCTAGTTGAGGCTCAAACCAGCGATCGCAAATCGCAAATCCACTAAACTTGTCGATCGACTGCTCCTCAGCTAACTGGACCGTCTAGATCGACGAATTTAAAAAAATAAGGGATATAAAAAGTTAGGTTTATAATCTTTGAAGCTACCCTTTAAAGTTTTTAGATAAATGTGATATTATAAAAATTAATGGAGTTATTCTAAAAAAAAACAATAACATTTTTTTTAAGTTTTTGGAGCACAAATTTTAAAACTAATTTGGGGGCTCATTTAACAGATATTTCTGAGAACTTTAACAAGTGTTTAGTATAATATGTCATGAATAGGCCGCGGATTATAAATATGTAGGTTACATATTTTTACATATTTTACATATTTATAGATTTTTTGAAAAAATGCATATTTAAATGGTAAATACATATATTTACATATTTTGGTCACTTTACTCTGCAATGGAAATCCCGAAAACCATTAAGATGTAATTAACATCTTTATTCTCTGTTTATTTCTAGCATTAGCTGGGAAGTTTTTAATCAATCTTTCTAGGTATTATTTACCTGAGATCTTAACAATTCTTAATCTCCGCAAATTGACTTGACCGACTTGGATATGGGTCCTGGCATTAACCAGAAATAGTCATAAAATGAACTATTATTTATTTTTTATTTATAATTTGAATAGACTTACAGCTCCCGGAACGAATCAGTATAGCTTTCTTGGACTTCAGTTCAGCGCTGCTTTTAGTTGGGTGTAGACATGTTTAATAAATTTTTAAGAAAAAGTGAAATTTAATGTGCTGTGGATTAAACCGTTCGCAGAACTTCAAATGGAAGGTGAAAATGTGTTCTGCAGGGCATGTTCAAAAATTGTAAGTAATTTTTAATGAAACAAAAGTTTGCATTTCGTTTATTTTTAATTCGCGTATTTATTAACCATACATCACTCTAAATATTTATTCAATTTCTGCTTGCTTCAGATTAACGTCGATACAAAATCTCACGTGCATCAGCATGTCAAAACAGCCAAACATACTGCAAATACAAAAAGGATTAGAAATGGGGAAAGTCAACAATCATTGATAAAGTGTTTTAATTCGGGTTCATTAAGCAACGATAAAACACAATTTAATGAAGATCTATGCAAGGCAATGGTTGCTTCTGATATTCCATTAAAAAATTGAATAACGTTAATCTAAGATCATTTTTGAAAAAATAATGCAAGTTTAATATCCTGGATGAATCCACGTTGAGGAAATCAAGTGTCGACTCTATATGTAAATCAACAATGATCTAAATACGGGAAGTCATACGTGATAATTACTTTTATGTTATTGTGGACGAAATTACAGACGCGTGTGAAAGACATATTGTTCATTTGCTAAGTGGCGCACTAGAGGAACATGGTCCAGGGAACTCATATTTAATATCTTTAAAACAACTTGACAAAGCCAAGAATTTGACCGTTACACGATTCATTTAAGACACTTTGACAAACTTCTTTTTGCCAGATGCCATTCCATTAAATAAATTTGTGATTTTCTTATCAGATGCTGCCCCATATTTTTAAGGTGGGGCAAAATGTAAAAATATTTTATCAGAATTTTTTCATATTACTTGTTTAGCTCACGGAGTTGCAGAGTTGCAGAGATTATCAGAACTCAATTTCCTCTTGCGAACGAATTAATTAGCAATGTAAAGAAGGTGTTTCTTAAGGCTCCTTTGCGAGTTCAAATATATAAAGAGAGGCTTCGTGATGTACCGCTACCTCCCCAACCTTTATTAACTCGATGGGGGACTTGGCTAAGTGCAGCTATTTTTTACGCTGAAAATTATGATAGAATTATGGACGTAATAAACGACATATCAGACTCTTCACACGCTTCATATCATCAAAAGCAGTTTTAGATAATAAGGAGGTGCATAAAAGTCTGATATTTATTAAAACGAATTATAGTTTTATCCCGGAAACAATTACGTTACTAGAAAAGAAGTCGCAACTTCTAGTTGATTCTGTGGAACTAATTGAACATTTTCAGAAGGAATGCCAAAAAGTAAAAGGCGACATTGGTACAAAAGTTTTGGGGAAGCTTAAGCAGGATTTAGAAAATAATGAAGGTTTCAAAATTATCCAGAATGTGTCATCCATTTTTAGAGGCAACTTTGATATTAGAAACGTGTAATGATGGAAACCTGTTGCCAAAATTAAAATATGCCCCTATTACCTCAGTAGATGTGGAGTGGAAAGAAGCTTCTCTTTATATAAACATATGTTTTCTGATAAAAGACAAACCATTACCCTAGAAAATTTTTAAAATATTTAGTTGTAAATTCCTTTTACAATATCAATAATTAAGATATATGGTATAATATTATGTAAAAATAAAGTTGCTGAGTATTAATGTTGTTTGTTTTTAACCCATTATTAGGATAGTCATATCAATTATATAATTATTGCTTTAATTTATTTAATACATATTTTCGACGAATCCTTAAATATATTTTAAAAAATCTTTGCATATTATGTATGTACCCATTGAACATATTTTTATACATTTTCATCCATAGAATCCGCCCTGTAGTCATGAAATGAATCGTTTTCCCATTATATAAGCTTGATTACTTAGATTTGAGTGCTCGTCGAAAAATAATTATATACATTCAATTACCTGTAAGTCACTTTGAATTAATAGTAAAAGGTTTTCTAGTACGAAATGTATGCGATTTTTTTTAGCTTCACTTTTGATGATAATAACTTTTTTGTAAAAAGTTATGGTTTTTGAGTTATTTATAAAAAAAACCGCTGTAACAGATGCATGTTTTCACGAAAAATTAAATTCTTTGACCTTAAAATATTGATTTATTTTAATAAGATGATATAACATTTTTTTTATATTTTTGTATATTTATAGATTTTCCGGATTCCGAAAAACTTACGGAACAAATGACCATCTACAATGTATAAAAACCCTAATAGAGAAAGTAGTGGAATACAATAAACCTCTAGTTCTAGTTTTTATCGATTTTCATAAAGTCTTTGACACAGTTAAGCTTAGCAAAATATTACAGGCACGTAAAGAATGCAGGCTATATTATAGGTATACAAAATTATTACACAAAATATACTTACAGGTGACAACCACTGTCAAATTACATGCTAACAGTAGTCGCATAAAAATAGAACAAGGGTTAGACAAGGAGAGCCAATGTCACCTAAACTATTTAAAACGGTCTTAGACCATGCTTTCAAGAACTTGAATTGGATGACAAAGGGAATAAAAATAGATGGAGAATACCTAAACAACTTACGTTTCGCCGATGATATAGTCATAGTAGCTGAGGATCTAGGTAATGCAAGAGAGATGGTACAAGAACTCGTTGGGGCTACATAAAATGTAGGTTTTAATATAAACATCTCGAAAACAAAAATAATGACAAATTTGGTACCCAACCAGAACATCAGTATTAGTGGGAAGGAAATAGAACTCGTAGATAGATATAAATACCTGGAACCTGAAATTACGATTGGCAGGGATAACCAGACTCACGAACTGAAGAGAAGAATAGGTCTTGGGGGGGGGGGGGGGGTAGCATTAGGAAAACCGAGAGAAACTTTTAAAAGTGAGTTGCCCACATGCCTAAATAGAAAGGTATTTGATTAGTGCGTCCTCCCAGTCTTGACGTACGGCTCAGAAACACTTACCTTAACTAAAGCCTGGGATACCAAACAAAGAGTCACGCAGAGAAGAATGGAGCGGTCAATGTTAGGAATAACTCTTCGAGACAAAATAAGAAACGAAGAAATCAGGAGAAGAACAAAGGTGACTGACATCATCGAGAGGATAGCCAGATTGAAGTGTAGATGGGCAGGACACATAGCCAAAATGACAGATGGGCGATGGACGAAGAGGTTATTGGAATGGAGGCCAAGAGAAGACAAGAGAAGCGTCGGTCGACCGTCTACAAGATGGACTGACGACTTAAGAAAGGTAAATAAAAACTGGATGGGAGCGGCGCAGGATAGATGGGGTTGGAGACGAGACGGTTCAGCAGTAGACTTTTGAGGCTGGATAATGATAGATTTTCCATAGGGACCAAATTATAGAGGGTGACAACTTTTTGAATTGTACATCCTGTATAAATAAGAAATTGGACATTAAACATGCGCTCGGCACAATTTAACCCTACTTTACTGCCATCGGTACCAATCTAGTAGTCAGCCCTTTTGAATTTAGACACCTTAGGGTTACAATATCAAGTAGTCAAAATGGCTGATGCATTATTATCGATGACGATTTTCTCCCAAAATTTTCCCCCTCTTAATCCTTTTTTAAGAATATTATCGATGACGAATTTTCCTCTAAAAATTTAGTGCAGTCACTGCAGTTGGGTACGAGCATTACCTCCAATTTCGATTAATTTTAATCGATTTTTATGAAAATTGGTGAAACTTTCTCTTTTGTCCTGAGGTGCATACTACCCCTTTTCGGGGTTGAAAATTAATTTATTTAAAATAACCCCCCCATAAATAATCAATAGTGGGACAAATTCTAAGCAAAATTTGTTATATCATGTTATTAAAATAAATCAACATTTTTTAATTATTAAAGATCAAATAATTTAATATTTCAAGAAAAACTTCAACTTTTACAGTTATATAATTGACTTATCTTCAAAAACCTTCATCTTTTATTGAGCTATTATAAATAGCTCAAAAACCATAACTTTTTACAAAATTATTATTATGTTATATTATTAAGTTATGGGTTATGGGTAACTGAATGTATATTTTTTTTGGCGAGTACTCAAATCTACCTATTCAAGCTTAAATAACGGGAAAACGATGCATTTTATGACATATACTTACTAAACACTTGTTAAAGTAGGTACTCAGAAATATCTATCAAATGAGCTCCAGAAGAAGTTGATAGCATTAAATTTTATGATTAAAAATTTTTTCAATATTTATGGTCCAAAAATTTTTCAAAATTTATGATCCAAAAATATTGTTTTTTTTTTTAGAATAATTCCCTTAATTTTTATATCAGAATTATCTAAAAACCATTTTAAAAGTAGTTTCAAGGGATATAAAATAGTATTAAACTTTATATTTTATAGGTATCCCTTATTTTTTTTAAGATAAAATGTTAAAGGGTCCTGGTTACATGGTTCTCGCAATAAAATTTATGTTTTAAACGTTTCCCGGTTATTTTTTATCCTACAAAAATTATTAAAAAAAATAAAATATTTGGTAAAGAAAAAACTAAAATTTGGTTTTCTATTATTTTTTACCTATATTACTTTTGGAGTTAATATAAAAAACAATTAAATTTACGAACATTTGAAATCTTTCAAAAACATGCTTTCTAAACTGGCCAAAATTAAGATACTTGCGTAAAGATAACGAAAGTATTATAGGGACTAATATAAAGGATTCTCATATTTTCATCATAACTTGCTTAGCTTTGATGTTATCAACTTCATTTGGAGCTCAGTTGACAGATATTTTTGAATACTTTGACAAGTAAGTGCTTGGTAAGTATATTTTATAAAATTAGTACATTCTTTCACGGTTTTTGCTGTAAATTTTAAAGAACTGCTTGGATTGATATGAAATTTGGCATACGCATAGCTGACATGTCAAAGAAAAAAAGTGATACGGTGCCGATGTGTGCTTTTACTCTGGGGGTGAGTTTCACCCCATCTCGTGGGTGAAAAAATGTATGTCCAAGATAAGTCCCGAAATGGATAAACTGACTAATTTTAACCAACTTTTGTTCTATAGAGTTCTTCACCAAATCAATACTTTTCGAGTTATTTGCAAGTGAATATGTTTATTTTCAACAAAATAACCACGTTTTTAGACGGTTTTTCGCAAATAATTCAAAACGTAAGCATTTTGTCGAAAAAAATATTTTTAGCGAAACTATAGCCTATCAAAAAGTGAAAAAACGGTGGATATATTAGGTCCCTGTACCTAGCAAAAGCAGAGTTATAGCTAATGAAAAATACGTTCATATTCGAAAAATTCCAAATAGAATAATTCAATTTGAAATATCCAATTAATAAAGCATTCTTGGGAAAACACATTACAACTTTTTTAAAGTGTTTATAACAAGCTTTATTTCTGTTTTTGTAAAAAAATTTCTGTATCAAATGTAAGCAAAGCAAGTTACGCTCAAAATAAAGTTGGTCCCTTTTGTTTTGGCAAGAAAATCAGGAAGATCACCCCCATTTAGCAACTTAAATGAAATTAATCGTTACCGCTTCACAAGTTATTTTACTTATGTTGTGTGTATATGATCTGTAAGTTCCATCGATTCAAAGTGCTTATTTTAAAAAAAATTGGTTTTAAAGTAAAATTTTTAAAAATTTTAGTTTTGAAAAAAATGTTTTTTTTTCAAAATAACTTAAAAATTGTAAGAGATACCAAAAATCTTATACAAGAAAAAAAGTCGGCTTTACTTTTCTCAATATTTTGCATTTTTTTTGTTTTTCTGTAAGACAAAAATTGGTTAAGATTCGGTGTTTCTAAATTTGCATACGCTCGTGATAAGTAAATCGTTCAAGCCCTTTTAACTACAGCTCTTTCAAAAATAAGGACTTTGAACCGATGAAACTTACATATCATATGACCAATACATACGCGAGGAAAAAACTTGTGAAGAGGTAAAAATTAAGTTCATTTGAAATGCTAATTAGGGGGTGACTTTTCCGATTTCTTACCAAAATAAGGGACCAACTTTATTTTGAGCGTAACTTGTTTACTTTTGATGCTAAACAATTTTTTTAAAAATCAAAAATAAGCATTTTTTAAATGCTTCAAAAAAGTTTAAATGATTTTTTCCCAAAAAAGTGCTTCGTTTTTTGGTTATGGCACGTTCAAATATTCGATTTGGAATTTGACGAATATGAACCTATTTTTCATTAGCTATAATTCTGCTTCTACTAGGTATAGTGACCTAATATATACACCATGTTTTTTACTTTTTTACGTGCTATATTTTTGATAAGCATTTTTTTTTTCGACCAAATACCTACTTTTTGAGTTATTTGCGAAAATCCGTCTGAAAACGTGGTAATTTTGTAGAAAAATTAACATATTCACTCGCAAATAACTCGAAAAGCGTTAACATGATGAAAAAACTTTATAAAACAAAAGTTGTTCAGAAATAGTAATTTTATCCATTTCCGGACTTATTTCCAACATATATTTTTCACCCCCTAAAGGAGGTGAAACTCACTTCTAGGGCAAAAGCACACATCGGCACAATATAATTTTTTTTCTTTGACTTGTTAGCTATGTGTATGCCAAATTTCATGTCAATCCAAGCGGTTCCTTAAAATCTAGTTTTTTTGGAATATTTTACCATTAAAAAACGTACTAAATGCATCGTTTCCCCGTTATTTAAACCGGAATACTTAGATTCGAGTACTAGCCGAAAAAAATATATTCAATCACCTTTTAATTAACTCTAAAAGGTTTTTTAAGTAAGAATTCTATTCATTTTTTATTAAATTCAATTTTGGTAATAATCAATCACCTAATAATTATTAACTCTAAAAGGTTTTTTAAGTAAGGGCCTATTCAATTCTTTATTACATAATATATTCAATTTTGGTAAAAATAACTTTTGTTAAAACTTATAGTTTTTGAATTATTTATGAAAAACCATTTTACACCATGCGTTTTTGTCACAAAAATTCAAATCTTAGATTTTTAATAACTCAAACAGTATTGATTTATTTTAATAACTTCATATATCTAACAAATTGTGCTTAAAATTTGTCCTTCTACCGATTTGTGGGGTAAAAATAAGGGGCGGTGTCCATCCTCAGTGTAAAAGTGCAAATTGGTACCACGTCACTTTTGTTTTTTGAGATATCCTCTAACTACTCACCAATTTTTATTGCAAATCTATGAAGATTTAACTCTAAAAGGTTTTTTAGGTAAGAAGTCTATTCAATTTTTTATTATATTCAATTTTGGTAATACAGTCCATTGAAATGTTAGACGAATGGAGAAGCCAGACGAATGGAGAAGCAGCATACTAGTACCTGTCTACAAAAACAAGGGAGATATACAACAATATACAAACTACAGGGCTATAAAACTGCTTAGCTACACCATGAAAATATGGGAAAGAGTAATTCATAGACGGACACGTGAAGAGACCGGAATATCCCAGAATCAATTTGGCTTTATATTGGGCAGATCAACAACAGTTGGTCCAGTTCATCCAGTTGATGGAAAAATACAGGAGTAAAGAAACAAACGCTCATATGGTATTCATTGATCTTGAGAAAGCATATGATAGAGTTCCTCGAGAGATTCTGTGGTGGGCACTCAATAAGAAAGGAGTCCCTGGTGAATATGTAAAAGTTGTGAGGGATATGTATGAGGGAGTAACGACTAGTGTTAGGATAGGTGTGGAAAAAACTGATAAATTTCATGTGAAAGTAGCATTGCACCAAGGCTCGGTGCATAGTCCGTGTTTATTCTCATTAGTTTTGGACCAGATAACAGCGAAACTACAGGGTAACATTCCATGGTGCTTAATGTATGCTGATCATGTCGTCTTAGTAGGAAATAATGAAAGAGACAGAACAAATACTGGAACAGTGGAGACAAGCTCTGGATGGAAAAGGTTTAAAACTTAGTAGGACAAAGACAGGGTATTTGAAATGTTCATTTAAAGATGGAGTTACTACAAATAAAATGATACCTTTGGATGGTGAACTGATTGTAAAAATCAATAGTTTTAAGTACCTGGGATCGGTATTACAGAGTAATGGAGAAATAGATGGAGATGCATGCAGTAGAATTAGGGCTGGGTGGATGAAGTGAATGAAGAATTCTTAAAATCCCATGGACTGATCGGGTCACAAATGAGGAGGTTCTTAGAAGAATGGGGAAGAACCGAGAAGTACTAACCACCATCAAATCTCGAAAGTTGGAATACTTTGGACACATTATGCGAAATGAATCCAGATATGCCCTCCTACAAGCCATCCTGCAAGGAAAAATATTTGGAAAGCGAGGTCCAGGAAGAAGAAGAACATCCTGGTTAAAGAACCTCAGAACCTGGTTCAACACAACATCTGTGCAGCTTTTCCGCGTTGCTGCAGATAAAGTGAAAATTGCCATGATGATCGCCAACATTCGTCACGGATAGGCACATCAAGAAGAAGGATGAAGTGAAAGGAAGCGAGTGGTGTGCTGTGTGACAGACAAATTCCAATGAAGTTAAAGGGAAAATTATATAAAACAGCCATAAGACCGGCTATGATGTACGGATCTGAATGATGGGCAGTGAAAAAGAAAGAGGAATCACGAAGGCATGTGGCGGAAATAAGAATGCTTAGATGGATGAGTGGAGTGACAAAAAAGGATAAAATTAAAAATGAGTATATTAGGGGAAGTCTAGGTGTGGCACCAAATTGATCCAAAATGAGAGAGCATAGGTTGAGATAGTTTGGTCATGTTCAACGTCATGACGCTAATCATCCAATACGAAGAATTGCCGAAGTGCAGATTCCTGAAAGGAGTAGGAGAGGAAGACCAAAGAAAATGTGGGGGGAGACGATTAGGCAGGACATGTTGGTAAAGGGGATTAATATTGATATGACCCAAGATGGAATTGTATGGAGAAATGCAATTAGGGAAGCCAACCCCGCATAGGGATAACGAAAAGAGAATGATCATGAGTCCATTGCAGTTTTACATTTTTTAGGCCATACCTTGCATTCGTCAGAGGAGTCAATTTTATTTTTTAATATGTAGGGGGATCAGTAAAAACTTAAGTTCAAGTTTTTGGGGTCGCCACCCTTGTCCCCCGGCAGCCATCTTGTAAAAGGGGTGCAAAGGGTTTCGCGCTATATCTCGCAAACTACCAACCCTACGGAAAATCTAGTAAAACATAAAATGTAGAAAATTAAATTTTCTACAATCTTATTTCTATTAGTTTTTACCGTCAAGTGACCAACAAAAAAGATATAAACAAAAATAAGTAAAAATTTTTTAGTTTCCTTTTGGAGGTTTTAAATTTTTATCAGTTTATTTTACAATAAAATACCATTTTAGCAATTTTGTAGAGGGGTTTTGGCGAACAATTTTCACTATAAAGTTTTTTAATTCTATTTATTTATCTAGGTTGTACAGCGCTCCAAACTTAACCAGATTCTTGAATGCTCATAGGGTTACAATAAAAACAAAACGTTAGGCTTACTTCTCTATCTCAATATTTCTTTATTCATACAACTCATTATGATTTTAACCTTCCTATGCTATTATTAATCTATCTTTGACCTTTCTCCCCACTATAAAACTTAGAACCCTAAGAATATATAGAAAAGGCCCATGAAATTGTTTGAGGACAACATGTCAGTACGGAAGAAGAATGACACAACCGTAAAATGCAAAATTCTTCAGAAAAGCGATTTTTAAATATTTAAAATATGGATTAGATGAAAAGTAATCGTCCAGGAGCAGCGGTATGGCGTTTGTTTTTTTGACAACAATGGCTTATATTTTCATCGATATTGATGCGAATTTCATTATCTTAATTTAATCGCCCCATTTTTAACCTTATCTACAGTTGCGCCATTATTAACTACCTTATAGTGGTTCAGCACATTTTTACAGTTCGGTCTTTTTGTAACATCTTTACATAGTATTTTAGAAGTTAATTGCGCAATAAACAGGAATTGACAAAATTTGCAGTTACGTAATTTCTCTTCCGTACCGGACTGAATATCTGCCTGCTATTGCTTTTATTATTATAATTTATCCTAGGTGGCACAGTAGTCGGTGCCCCTCTATACTTATTCTTACAGTTGTGCTACCTATTTGGCAACTTGCAGTCGTATTAAAAATCGTGAAAATATTTTGAGTGTTATGGATAATACTCTGGTGAGTCTTGTGGGTAAAATTTATATTTTTGTGACTAGACAAGCAATTTATGTTTTTTGTAAGAGCGCATCATGAGTGGTGGTTATTTGTAAGAAACTTCTGGGGAAAATTATTTGCCAGTGGGAAGGTCGAGCCATCTTTACTCACTGTTGTCGGCGAACGTTTTTCATCTCTTTATATGGCGGAAATATAGACGGTTCTCTGGAAGCCCTGAGATAAAAACCATTCGCTAAAACAGTTACAAAAAATGCATTTAATCTCTTCTCACTTCCTCCAACACAAGATGCAGCCCGTTTCCACAGACTCCGAGTGTATCACCAGATTCAGTCATGGCTCGGTAAACATTGTGATCCAGAAAATTGTGGCTGGAAGAAGCATGGACAATTTTGGATACCAATCCAAATTTCCAAGCCTCCAGTACCCCCGAGCTTATGAACTTTATCTTTAGCAGATGCAATGAAAACTGGAAGTGCATGTGGTTGCCGAAAAGCAGACCTCAAATGTTCATCAGTGTGCCTCTATTGTGGTAGTGAAAGTTACAGCAACATCGTGAACATATTAACATTAATTAATTATTAAAGCAAATAAATTGGTAGGTGAATTACCGACAATGACGCCAACTCTAACTCTCATTATACCACAAAAATTGACCTTGGATACTGATTCAGATCTTGACTCGCAGCCTGGACCATCGAAAAAATGAAAAAATAATAACTATGATAGATCTTTTTCAACATATAATAATTAATAATATTTTGTCTAGAAATTGTCCGTGGATTAAGCCTATTGGGGATACCACACAAAAAACGGGCCTCCAGACTCTAACTCATAGGTAGGCGGGAAAAGGGTCAAAAATAGCTTAATAATAGCATAGGAATGTTAAAATCATAACAAATTGTATGAATAAAAAAATATATAGATAGAAAAGTACGGTGCCGCACAAAATCCCGACAGCCAAAATACCGATAGCCAAAATCCCGACGGCCAAAACACCGACACGCCAGAATCCTGACACGCCAGAATCCCGACAGGCCAAAATCCCGACATGCAACAATCCTCGCATAAGTAAAAATTCCGACTTTTGTTTAATAGTTTTAATACAAAAGACTTTTGTTTAGTAACAAAAAATAAAAAACAGATGGCCATAAACAAAAAACAAGAAATAAATGTAATTATATGTTAAAAAGAAACTTATCAAACCTGTCGGGATTCTGGCCTGTCGGGATTGTGGCCGTCGGGATTGTGGCCGTCGGAATTTTGGCTTTCGGGATTTTGGGGTAGACCCAGAAAAGTAAGCCCAAAGTTTTGTTTTTATTGTATTCCTATGAGAATTCGAGAATCTAGTCAAGTTTGGAGCGCTGAGAAAACCTAGATAAATAAATTAAACAACTTTATAGTGGAAACGGTTCGTTGAAAAATCCTCTATAAAATAGCTATGATGTTATTTTATTGTAAAGTAAACGGAAAAAAAGTTATAACCTCCAAAAGAAACTTCTAACAAAATGTTCTCTTATTTTTGTCTATAACTTTTTTGTTGGTCACTTGACGATAAAAAGTAATATACATAAAATTGAAGAAAATTTAATTTGCTGCATTTTATGTGTAATTAAATTTTTTTGTATGGTTGCTAGTTTAGGAGATACAGCGCGAGGACCCTTTGCTCCCATTTTTCCAAGATGGCGGCCAGGGGACATGGGCGGCGACCCCAAAAACTTGAAATTAAGCTTCTACTGAACCCCCCTACACAATAAAAAATAAAATTGACTCCTCCAAGAAATGCAACCTTAAATGTAACATTTCAATGGACTAATAATAACTTTTTTGGTCAAACTTATAGTTTTTGAATTATTTATGCAAAACCGCTTTACACGATGCGTTTTTGTCACGGGAAATTCAAATCTTAGATCTTTAATTACTCAAACAGTATTGATTTATTTTAATAACTTCATATATCTAACAAATTTTGCTTAAAATTTGTCCCTCTATTGATTTGTGGGGTAAAAATAATGGGTGGTATCCATCCCCAGGGTGAAAGTGCAAGTTGGTACCATGTCACTTTTGTTTTTTGAGATATCCTCTAACCACTCACCAATTTTTATGCAAATCTATGAAGGTTCAAAGGAAATTGGTGACTGCACTAATTTTCCCCTTTCACCCCTTATAACTGCTTCCTATATCGACTGTGGTGTCACCCTGCAAGGGGTCATAATTATCAATATCCAATCAACGCATTTCGCAGGACAAACTTCATATTATTTAGGACGATGATTTTTGACCTCCAGCTCTTAAACCACTAAGTAATCTCTGCTAAAATATTTAAAGACAAGTACAAAAAACCACACTATTTAATGACAAGTATATAAAAACTTCCCCTAAAAAAAAAGGGGAAGGCCACAGATGCGATGGTCAGATGAACTGAAGAAACACACTGGGTCAAAATGGATGCAAATTGCCCAAGATAGAGAGGCATGGAAGAAGGAAGAGGAGGCCTATATCCAAGGATGGATGTTTAGGGCTGATTAGATAGATTAGATATAAAAACTTAACTAGAGTATAATATAACTATATATTTAAATAAGGTAAATATTTTATGGTATTATTATTATTATTTTTACGACCGTTTAGTAACATGCTTAATATTCAATATTTTTGAAGGATAATAACACCTATTACTTTACCTGTGAGTAATAGTTCATTATTCACGGGATTAAGTATTGTGCCTAGTGACATATGTGACAGATATTAAGGTCGAAACAGACTGACATTATGTTACATGAGCTTGCGTGCTATTACGTGTCCGGTGGTGCCGTAGTGACACTACGGCACCACCGGCCACTTTACAGTCGGTTAGCTGTACCGGGTGGCCAACTAAGAACGGCCGTCGGCTATATCTCAGAAACGGATTATGTCAGAGCTTCGGGATAAAAAATTTTATGACAAAAGTGACCTCGAGAAAAGCCTGGAAATTATTTTTAGAATTGTAGGTCTACCGCTAGATGGCGCAATTTAAACAGAAAAATTTAAAAAGGAAAATTTGACAAAATTTTACCAATTAACAGGCATTCAAAATACGATCATCTTATTCTTCATAAAATTATGCGTATATTTTGTAATACAAGTTTTGGTCAATCTTTTAAAATAAGAGGTAGGGGAGAGTGGGAACCTTGTTACGGAAAAGTGCTTGTAAGTCCGGTTCTGCTTAACCGATCTTTACAAATTTGGTCTTGTTGTAAACAGCTCTTTACTGGCAATGTAGGAGTTATAATGTCGAAGCAACCTAATATGTTTGGTACCTGCTAGAGGGCGCTATTTAATTTTTATTTTAAATCTAGTTTTCCTTGAAAAATATTAAATAGAAACATACCGTTTTATTATCAGATTATAAAAGAAGAATAAATTAGCAATAAAATACCGAAAACAGCATGTCGATATCTTCTTCCAATCCGGAGATATCTTAAAAAACGTGTTAAATGGGAGAAACTTTTATGCATATTCTAATTTCGACTTATTATGTTACTATATTATTAGGTAAGTAGGTATATTGTACCACCATTTATCTTATGAATCAAGGACTGATGAAAAGTATTAGGAAACTATTACCTAAGTCGATTAATCAGTAACAGTCAAATTATTACACTTCAGTAATAAGTATAAAATAAATTGCCCTTTACATACCTACAAGCAAGGCTATGATTAACAAATGAATATCGCTTCTAATGTCAAAACTTTTAATGGCGTTGTAATTGTGTCTATTGTTTATGTTGTTACCTTTTTAATTAATTACATTCGTTAATATAAATATAAAAATATGATTATTACAAATGAAGAAGCTTTTGACATGTTGGCAGTTTATTTTGAATGTATGAGAAATGCCACTGTTGCTGCTAGAGTATATGCACAGCAGTATCCCAACAGACGACATCACGGTAGACGAGTTTTTATTCGAATCGCACAACGTTTACGTACGACAGGAAGTGTGCATTTACCTTTGCATCGAAGACGTCGTATAGGTCGCACTGAGGAAAATGTAATAAACGTTTTAGCGTTTATAAATGTAAACCCCCATTTAAGCACAAGAGCTATCGCCAGAAGTTTGGGAATAAGTCGAACCACTGTCCAAAATATTTTAAGAGACCACAGGTAACTTTAGTAAATCATATTCGTTTACTTTATTCGCAATTAGAATACGCCATAATTTTTATAGTTCATCCAATATTTGAATGATAGTTTGTAAATATTTATATTTTCCACATTTTGCAAAATTTTAATTATCTCAAAATTTACTATTTTAGATTGCATCCATATCACCTTGTCCTACACCAACATTTAAATGCTGAAGATTTCGATACCAGGCTGGATTATTGTAACTGGCTACTAAATATGATAGACGACAACCCCGAATTACTTTCAAGTATTATGTGGTCAGATGAGGCTACATTTCGTAGTGATGGCCATGTAAATCGCCATAATATGCATTACTGGTCTGAAACGAATCCCCATTGGATGCAGGAGGTTCGGCATCAGGGTCGTTGGTCTGTTAATGTATGGTGCGGTATTCTAGGTGGACAAATAATTGGACCATATTTTTTTAATGAAAATTTGAATGGAGAAAATTATTTAGATTTTCTAATGAACCAATTGCCACTACTTTTAGAAGACGTACCATTAGCAACTCGTCGAGACATGATTTTTCAGCATGATGGGTGCCCAGCACATTACTATAGAGGTGTTCGGAATTTCTTAGACCAAACCTATCCTGATAGGTGGATAGGACGTGGAAGCCTATTTGCTTGGCCAGCAAGGTCCCCCGACCTAACGTGTTTGGATTTTTATTTGTGGGGAAGAATAAAAGAGATAGTTTTTATTAATAGACCTACGACAAGGGATAATATGATTCAAAGAATACGAGATGCAATACAAAGCATCCCAGTAGCAGAAATTGAAGCTTCCGTTTTATCCACTCGTCGGAGACTTTTGTCTTGTATTGCAAATGATGGACAACATTTTGAGCACCTTGGGCGCCATTAGTCTTAGTTTTTTCTCAGTAATTACTATTTTGGAATTTACTTAGGTACTTAGTTTGTGTATTATTGGTAGTAGGTAAGTATAAATTTTAATTTATGTAGTTAAAAGCCAATTGTATCTGAGCATTTTTTTTTATAATTTATGATTTACAATGTATTGTTATTGTAAATTAATGTAATTTGTAAGACCTATGCAATTATTAGTTAAGTTAGTGGGTTTATAACTACTGTTAAGTTAAGCATAAAAGTTTCTCCCATTTAACACGTTTTTTAAGATATCTCCGGATTGGAAGAAGATATCGACATGCTGTTTTCGGTATTTTATTGCTAATTTATTCTTCTTTTATAATCTGATAATAAAACGGTATGTTTCTATTTAATATTTTTCAAGGAAAACTAGATTTAAAATAAAAATTAAATAGCGCCCTCTAGCAGGTACCAAACATATTAGGTTGCTTCGACATTATAACTCCTACATTGCCAGTAAAGAGCTGTTTACAACAAGACCAAATTTGTAAAGATCGGTTAAGCAGAACCGGACTTACAAGCACTTTTCCGTAACAAGGTTCCCACTCTCCCCTACCTCTTATTTTAAAAGATTGACCAAAACTTGTATTACAAAATATACGCATAATTTTATGAAGAATAAGATGATCGTATTTTGAATGCCTGTTAATTGGTAAAATTTTGTCAAATTTTCCTTTTTAAATTTTTCTGTTTAAATTGCGCCATCTAGCGGTAGACCTACAATTCTAAAAATAATTTCCAGGCTTTTCTCGAGGTCACTTTTGTCATAAAATTTTTTATCCCGAAGCTCTGACATAATCCGTTTCTGAGATATAGCCGACGGCCGTTCTTAGTTGGCCACCCGGTACAGTGTACAGGGTTATTCACTATATTTTGACCCCCCTGTAAACTGCTTTATTTACAGAATTAGAAGGAAATGTAAAATACAAAAGTTATTCGATTTTTAAATTATGATTTTTTGATATATACATCATACTAGTGACGTCATCAATCTATGCTAGATGACGTAATCGACTATTTTTTTTAAATGATAATAGGAATCGTGTTCTAGCTGATGTGTGCTAGCTCAAGAACGTATGTAATTTATTTAATTCAAAATATCTTCTACTGCTGTTAGAAAACATAAATTATGTGTCAATTAATTAATTAGAAAAAAACTTTTTTGGCCACCCTGTGTAAATAATCATGTTAATGTTTATATTACTGAATATGGAATTGAATAACCTTTTAAATGAGCTAGGAGACTACCAATATTCTCATTTGAAAAAATAGTAGATTACGTCATCACGCCCAGATGGACGACGTCACTAGTACGATATATATGTCAAAATATCATAATTTAAAAGTAGAATAACTTTTGTATTTTACATTTTTTTCTATTTCCGTAAATAAAGCAATTAAAAGGAGGGTCAAAATGTCAAAATATAGTGAATTACCCTGTACATTAGGCGGGGCCGAAAAAGGGAATTTTTTTTTTGGAAACCTTAAACAGCCTACGCAAAAAAAGTTGTATGTGGTCGTGCTAATAATGTTTACCAAACATAAGCCGAAATAAACCATTTTTGACCGGACCCCTGAGACCTAAAAAATTTTTGTGACTAAAATATTACTATCGATGCTATTAGGCTATTGATTACGTATTTTAGAAAGCAACTACAGCGTTAACAAAGTTTTATTGTTTCATATAGTCAGTGGACCTCTAGATATGAAAAAACCGCGGAGTGCTACCATTTAATGGGGTGCGTTTTTTAGAAAGGGGTGAATTAGTCCCTAGCCACAGGGCGAATTAGGGTGAGTTCTATGCACGTTTGGTAAAAACACGTCTAGAGGAAAATTGTTCCAGGTTAAAATTACTATCGAAATATCACATTTTTAAGTCAAAAATACTATTTTTTAATTTACAAAAATATATTCAATAGAAAAGTAAGGAAAAAACACGAAAGATAGCAATTTTTTTTCTTGTCCCATAACTTGTTCCTTGCCTCACAGAAAAAAAAACTTTCATCCTTCCTGTTTAAAATGACATTTGGACGTTTGGTGGAAGTCTATAATTTATAGTTTCCAAAATATGATTTTTCAAAGTTCGTCACTGACAGCGATTTTGGGCCATTTTGGAAGAAAAGTCACTTAACTTTAAAATGGTCTATTGTAGAAGGCCATGACCATATTATTTAAGCAAGATATGCTTTTTCAAAATTTTATACTTTTAATGATTTTTGATATATTTTAGGATTATTTTTAAATTTCTCATTATACCTTTTTTTATTGTATATTTAGGTATATACATTGTGCAATAAAATATAACGCTTATTTTCTTTACTTTAAAATGGTGTATTGTAAAAAATTCTATGACTACAGTAGAACCCCGCAAAGCAGAACTAATTGGGGGGACAGCCTGCTCGGATTCTGAAAAGTTCAGATTATCCGAAAATTAGCCTAACTAATAATTCAAAGCATTCGTTGTCGTTGATTTTGAGTCGCAAAACGTTCTCGCAAGAGTGAGGACAATATTTTTGGACTCAAGTTGACTACAAGAGAATCGAAGTAAGTTTATGTTTAACCTATAGAAGTACTACGTATAAAGTATTCCTTTTAAGAAATTTTAAAATGTCAAAGTCCCATTAATCCTACATTGCTTAATTTTCTGGTTTTACTCTCTACAATAAACATGTTTTTAAGTTGTCCTGAATTTTTAAATTTTTTCACTTTCCGTTGGTTCCGATTTGCCGAACGTTCGGATTTGCGGGCTTCTACTGTATTTTTAAACAAGATATGCTTTTTCTAAATGTGACATATAAACATTCAATAGGTCCCAATAAGTTGGAACCATATGGAAAACTTTTTAATTATTAACTTTATGAAAAAAAAATATTATTTATAAAATGCTTTGCATAGTCTGAAACCTGCCGAAGCCGCCTACCGACTAAACTCACCCCCTCTTTCTCCAGCCGACGGGTCTGGAACCGCACTTAGCGTGCATGTCTGACACCCCGACCTTACTCTTAACTCCCCTTCCGGCACTCTCTGCGTGCATTCCATGGGTTGGGCGGCCGCCTAGTCCCCCCCGCACAAGCATCGAACCAGACCGGTCGGTGAAGCGACCGTCCGGTGCAGCCCATGTGCGGGGTGGGTCCACGATGGAACTAGCAAAAAAGAACCAGTTGGTAATTATGAGTAACGCCAATCATTCTTACTTCCATCAAATCATACACACTCTCGTACCCACTTATTTTAAGATAATAGAAAAAGAAAAGAAAAAAAGAAGAAGAAAAAAGAGCAGTTGGCGAGATTGGATGTAAAATGTCCTCCCCCGTCAACTACATCAGGACGTAGCGAACAAAGTATTGACAAAAGAAACCGAAATAAAACCTAACGGAGACAATACACAAGGCACATGGGGTAGTCTGTTACTGATTACGTCCTACACGTGCACCACATTTAATACATAAAATTTGTGTAAAAAACGATAGACTTGTAAAATAAAATAAAAATAAATCAGTACGTGATTAAATAAATAAAAATAATTTAATATAAAATAAAATACAGAAAAATAAAAAGGCAGTCAGCGTAGTTTGGGTGTAAAAGTTCCTCCCCTCACTGGCTGCCTACCACAGCCGAAACATATAAATAAATAGAGACGGTCATCCCGCTTGCAGCCGTGTCTCCTTTTCCTCCTTATGCTCTATTGCCTTAGTGACAAAAGCAATGATCAGATCGAAGTCACGCTTGCCGTCGATGGCTCTATCGATAAGCTTGCGAGGCTCGCCTAGAGGAGATCTCAGGCCCAGCTGCAGCTGCGCCGCCTGGTATGCGGCGCATACAAACACGACATGCCGCGCGTCATCCACGACTCCACATTCGGGACACAGATCGTCCTTCTATTTACCAATACGGTGGGTATATTTCCTGAATGATCAATGCTTTGTCAAGAACTGTGTGAAATAGTAATTGACGCGCCGATACCGACACCCGTACCACCTCACTACATCTGGTTGCAGGGATCTCGTCCAGGCCGAATTTCCGACTTCGGCTGCCCATTCCCTCTGCCACATATTTAGACTACTGACTCTTTCCTGTGGTCCTGAACCTATCGCTCCGTTGCCCCTCCGGTACATCCGGACCATTTCCTCGGCCAGGATGTGCACCGGTACCGAACCAGCCACCACCTGTAAGACAATGGTAGATACAGTCCTGCAGGCACTGCACACCGTAATCAGGGGTTTTCTTTGGGCATTGAGAAACATATCCTTATACTTCTTCATTTGGAGGACCTCAGGCCACACTGGGGTCCGGTACAGTATGGATAATATAGCATAACTGCCCTTTTTTGCAATCCGGGCCCCCAGATATTTGGCATTAGCTTATTTAATGTTGAGGTCCTCCCCTCCGGCTTCCGACATGCTTCTTGTATGTATTGCCCGAAGCTAAGGCTATAGTCAAAAGTAAACCCCAGGTACCTAACTGTCTTTTGGGATCTTGTTTCGGAGCCTTGATATTCGAATACTATGTCTTCTTTTTTTCTTGGTCCCCTTAAGATAATTATTTCTGTCTTATCTACTGCTAATTTTAAACCATTTTTCTCAATCTACGCCGCGGTCATCCTTATTGCTCTACTTTATCTTTTATACCCCAGTTCATATCATTTTCGACCAGTAACGCTAGATCGTCCGCGTATGCAATCACTCTCACTCATCTCTTCTTGTGGATTTCTAGTACCTCGTATAATATATTCCAAAGTGACGGTTCCAGGACTGACCCCTGAGGTACTCCAGCGGTCATTTCTATCTTTTTCTTCTTCAATATTCATATGGATCTGGCGGTTAAGTAGTTCTTTATTATGTTGGACATATACTTTGGAGCTCCAAATTCGACGATTCGGTCTATTATGAGGCCAAAATTTGCTGAATTGAAAGCATTTTTTATGTCCAACAAAACAAGGACTACCCATATTTTCTTACCTGCCTTAGCCGCGTCCCTTATACAGGTTGCGGCATCGACAGTCGATCTACCTTTTCTAAACCCGTATTGTTGATTAGACAGAACTCTCCCATCTTCCAACATGCCTTCCAGTCTCTTCTTGATAAATCTTTCATAAAACTTACCAAGGCAGTCCAGGAGGCATATTGGCCGATAAGAGGTTGGTGAATCTGGGGGTTTCTCAGACTTAAGGATTAGAACCAAGTTCGCTTCCTTTAAATCTCTGGGAAACTCTTGCCTCTGCAGTAGATCATTACATATTCTTCTAGCCCGTCAGGGCCTGGAGCTTCCCTGTCTTTATTTCCTGACAAGAAGTTTTTATTTTTTCTTCTGTGAACTCCTCGACCATCGTTGAAAATATCTTGGTGAAATTTTAAGTTTCCTTGGTGGGGAAGAGGAGTTCAGCTGATTTCATCCGCTGGTCTTCATCCAGTCTATATGGGCGAGTGTCTTCAGCGCCTTCATTGTGATCTTATACGCATCGCTCCATATATCTTCATCTAGTGCTTTTATAAGGGGCTGCCACTTTTCATTTTTCTCTTGTTTTATTTTTTTATTCGGTGTTCTCTTTAAATCTTTGTATATGTCTTTGAGCTCGAGGTTGTCGTGGCTTCTGGTGTAATTCCTTCGAGCTCTGAGGCATCCCTCCCGGAGACCTTATATCTCATCCGTTCACCATTAGGGGCATTTTTTATTATTCTTCTTTTTCGCGGTGGCCAAACTTGCCACGTTTTGAAGAGCTCTTCTAAGTTGGCCAAGGTCAGGACTCTCTTCTTCGTTTATTTTCGTGACCTCCGATAGGTACTTGTTTTTATTAAAGTATGATTCTGTATAACCTATCGGCCACTTTATTCCCCCTTTTGTCTTTACTTCATGCTGTATAATAGCGGTGGTAGGTAAATGACTGATCGTCGAGGACATCCCACCCCTGTACTTTCCTGGATAGCCCTTCGCTCGTAAATGTAACGTTGATATGTGATTGGCTGGCCACCCTTATGAATGTTGGTTTACCATTATTAGTACTTGGAGGCCAGCCTGGGCTATCCATTCGTTCCAGAGTCCCCCTTTTTGTCATTTAAAGGGGAACCCCATAATTTTGATTTTGCGTTGATGTTCTCGGTGATCAATATTTCTTTTTCATTTATGGTGGCACTCATTATTTCGTCCACGATAGCTTCGTATCTCATCATAGGGATGTTCGGAGAGATACATAGCATGCCAGGAGGCTGAAGTCCATCAGTTTCATGAGGATATGATTTCCCCCCCTGACACTGCTCTGCACTCCCACATCCCTATTTCTAATGAGTACCGCCACATTTTTTCCTTTATCTTGGATCCATCCACCGCCTGTCGTGATTTTAAGTAGGGTTAGGTATTTGGTTCGGGGACGATGAGCACGTCCGTATCTAGCTTGCAGGCTTTTGCGTGGACAAGATCGTGCGCTCGGCGCTGTTCCCACGTTAACTAGCAATATCCTTATACCAGGTTGATCCTTGGGGTACACTTAGGTTCAGTTCCCTTAGGTCGTGTCTGCAACAAATTCGCGTCTTTATGCTATGTTAAAATTCATACAAACTAAGATAAATAAATAAGTATATACAAAATAGATAAAATTAATCAAATTAGAATTATTTAGTAAATAAAATATACAGGGTGTTAGTAAATAAGTATGAAAAACTTTAACGGCTAATTCTACATGAAGAAATAATGCCGGTTTGCTCTATAAACATATGTCCGCAAATGCTTCGTTTCCGAGATACGGGGTGTTGAAATTTTTATTTCAAACTGCCAATTTATTTATTGCTCTAAGACCAGTTGAGCTATGAAAATAAAATTTGGTGAGTTTTACGAAGTAGTTATTGCCCATTTTTTGACATACAACTAAGAATTTTGTATTAATCGTTGGCGCGCAAACGGGTAATAGTCTGAAATTTTTTAAAGAACAAAATAGTACGCCACTGAGATATTTCAAATTAAAAATTATTTTTAAATTAAACGTTAAATTTTTCATAAAAAATCTTTCTTGCCTTTTTTCACATGGTGCACCGTTTTTATGCAGAAAAATAAAATATCTTAACGCGTATTTTTCATTTCTTAATACTTATTAAGAAATATCCAATATAATGAATATAATCATACTAAACTGGAAAAATAACAGAAGATTTTAACTAGGTGCAGAGCTAAAACACATGTTAAAAATGACCTCCTTTAAAGGTTACAGAAGAATTTTCTATTCAGCATTGGCGCGCGTACGGGTAATGGTCTGAATTTCTTTAAAAAAAATAATACGCCACTGAGATATGTCAAATTTAAAATTATTTTTGAATTGCTGGTTTAATTTACGACAAAAAACCTTTTTTGCCTTTTTTTCATACGCGTTTTTTATGCAAAAAAAATTAAACATCTTAACGTTTACAAAGTATTTGAACTAATTTTAACTATTTAGAATGGGAAATAAGCCACAATATTATTAAAAAATGATTTTTATTAACGTTTCGACGCCCAAATCGGGTGCCGTTGTCAAAATACAAAATACTATTAACATAAACAAAAATGTTGTTGCTTAGTAAAAAAATTCTTCTAATAATTTATTTAATTTGACTCATTTATATCGGTTTATATTATTTATATTTGAACTAAGTTTCTATGCATATGGAAACTACCTCAAATAATTTGTAAGCGTTTTTTGTACAATAATGGCGCCTCGTATGAAAAAAAGGCAAGAAAGATTTTTTGTCGTAAATTGAACAAGAAATTCAAAAATGCTTTTTAGTTGGACATATCTCAGTGGCGTCCTATTTTTTCTTAAAAGAATTCAGACCATTACCCGTACGCGCGCCAATGATGAATATAAAATTCTTAAACATTTCTTGTAGATTTGCACCTAGTTTAAAACTTATTAATAATATTTTCTGTTATTGTTCTTGTCTAGTATTATTATATTGGATATTTCTTAATAATGTATTAAGAAATGAAAATACGCGTCAGGATGTTTTATTTTTCTGCATAAAAACGGTACACCATGTTAAAAAAAAATTTAAGAAAGGTTTTTTATCAAAAAGTAAACGTATAATTTAAAAATAATTTTTAATAGGAAATATCTCAGTGGCGTAATATTTTTTCTTTAAAAAATTCAGACTATTACCCGTATGCGCGCCAATGATAAATACAAAATTCTTAATTGTATGTCAAAAAATGGGCAATAACTACTTCCTAAAACTCACCAAATTTCATTTTCATAGCTCAACTGGTCTTAGAGCAATAACTAAATTGGGAGTTTGAAATAAAAAATTCAACACCCCGTATCTCGGAAACGAAGCATTTGCGGACATATGTTTATAGAGCAAACCGGCATTATTTCTTTATGTAGAATTAGCCCTTAAAGTTTTTCATACTTATTTACTAACACCCTAAGTAAAGAGATAAAATAAATAAAACAAAAAAAAAGATAAATAAGAATAAGAACTTATTTTCCATGACACTCCCTGAGAAGTGGCTTTCTGTTTTACCAGTGAACTGTATAGGTGGGCCCACTCACGTTCTCCAAGAGGCCACCTCTCACCATCTCACTGTTATTTTTCTTCTTATACGCCCTTTTGAGTCTTCAGCCTCGCGCGGTAGGCTGAGCATTGCATCCGGTCGATCTGGTGCCCCTCCTTCTTGCAAGTAAGGCAGTACGCAATGTTGTTACACTGTACCGCTGCATGTCTTGTTTTTAAGCAGTTGAATCAGCAAGCTACCCTGCTCTCACCCTTAAACTCATAGGTGCTATATACGTAGTGTAAGCACTTGTAACACCTCGTCAGGGTGTACCTCTCTGAGATGGGGCACGACACCCAGCCTATCATGATCGTATTATACTTTCTGAAGTCTTTAGCTTTCGTGGGGCGCACGGCTATGGTCGCGCTATGCTCCCCGTTTCGGTTTGTTCTGATCTCTCGGAATCCCTGTGTATGTCTTTATCGCGTTTTGTAGTATATCCTCGGTGACCTCGTGATAAATGCCGGTTATGGTAAAGTAGTTTTCTTTGCGTATAACAGTCATGTTTATGCCGGACATCCTCGTGTCAATCTCTTTCCTTAATTTTTCAGCAGCTCCTTTCCCCTTTAATTTCACGAGTATGTCCCCGCCTACCGTTTTCTTAATCTATCTACTTTCACACTTATCTAACTTCCCCTGTTTATCTTTTCGTTCATTTCTTTTAGAACATCGGTATACTTCTTCGCCCCTGTTTTAATCAGGAGGGCTTCCTCTTGTTCATGCCTGGCTCCCTTGTCCGTTTCTTTTCCTCGAATAACTAATTCCCATATTATATTTTTCCCCCTATACACGAATTCCAAACCTTCCGCACCTCTTCTTTATTGATTTCATTATTTATTATCACTCGCATTGTCTCTGGCGGCGTTTCCATTTCCTTAAATTGCTTTATGGTCCTCTCTGCTATTTCGTACATACCTTATATATATATATATATATATATATATAGACTTTAGTTTTTTATTGAGGTTGCAGTCATTTATTTCTAAGGGGCAGGGTAAGAGAAACTCTGTGTTATAATCAAGCTTTCGCAAAATTTATTTGCTTCGTCAGGATTAGCTAAAATTATTATATAGTTATAAATAAATACAACGAAATGAAAGAACATTGCATAAAAATTAGTACAAAAACTTACAACGTGAGGCTTGTTCCTTAATTTGACATTTCTACAAAACACAAAATATCTAAAAAAATCTTTATCCTAATGGTTTTCAAGTTCCAATGTTTTAATTTTTACAATTCATGATAAAAAATATGATTTATTAATTTAGTTCTAAATTTGACTAATGTCAGAAAGACACTTAAATAATGTCAAAAAGACATTCGTAGGTATTTGTTTATTTGATTTTAAGTTGTTAAGAAATAGATTTTTGATTATTACTTGCTTGTGCATTTTAAAATTTTAGAAGTTATAGATGTATATACACATATATATCGAATACCAAATACCCAATAACCAAAAATATATTAAATACCAAATGAATATGTAAATGAATGAATGAATACCAAATACCCATATATATGGCATTTATAGATTTTGAAAAGGCATTCGACTCTACAGAACACTGGGCAGTGAAACAATCACTACACAATAGCAGAGTAGATTACAGGTATACAGAATATATAAATATAAAACCATTAGGATAAAGATTTTTTTAGATATTTTGTGTTTTGTAGAAATGTCAAATTAAGGAACAAGCCTCACGTTGTAAGTTTTTGTACTAATTTTTATGCAATGTTCTTTCATTTCGTTGTATTTATTTATAACTATATAATAATTTTAGCTAATCCTGACGAAGCTAATAAATTTTGCGAAAGCTTGATTATAACACAGAGTTTCTCTTACCCTGCCCCTTAGAAATAAATGACTGCAACCTCAATAAAAAACTAAAGTCTACATATTGTCAGTCAATAATACCAAACTTCTTTATATATATATATATATATATATATATATATATATATATATATATATATATATACAATAGCACTAAAGGCCTTAGAGGCCCATGGCTTGAAAAGTTTGTTTTTTTCTTTCTTCATTTTCACGTTTCTTTATGTGCTGAGCTCTTCTCTGGCTTGATATGTGATTTTCCTCCATTCCTTCCTGTCACTTATTTTTCTTTTTTGGCCCTCTAGCCCCATTCTTTCCAAATCTTTTTCGACGTCTTGCTTCCATCTATTTTTCGGCCTTCCTCTTCTCTTTCTTGAAGTTATAGTGTAGTTTAGTACCTTTTTTGGAGTCCTCGTGTTTGGCATCCTTTCAATGTGACCTCGCCATCTAAGTCTCTGAGCCTTTATTACTCCTATTATAATAGGTTGGTTGTATAATTGCTTTAACTCATCATTTGATCTTCTTATCCATAAACCGTCCCTTATTTTTCCTCCATATATCTTCCTTAGTATTTTCCTTTCCCAGATCTCCAGTAAATTTTGTTCATTTGTTGTCATTGTCCATGTCTCACTGCAGTATGTTACTATTGGCTGTATAGTTGTTTTGTATAGCTGTACTTTTGCCCTTCTTGATAGAAACTTGCTTTTCAACATTACATTAAGCGCATGTACACTTCTATTGCCTGCCATTATTCTAGCTTGTATTTCTTCTTTAATGATAGGTTTACGTGATATTATTGCCCCTAGGTATGTAAATCTTTCTACCATTTCGAATTCGTATGATGTTCCTTCTTCTACTTCTACTTTAAACTTTTGACCATTCCTAAACTGACCATCTGTCCACTCCATACATTTTGTTTTAGTTGAATTTATATATAGTCCCATTTTCTTCGCTGCTTTTACTATTCTCTGTACCATCTCCTGTAGCTCTTTTTTTCCTCTTGCCAGTAACACCACATCATCCGCAAACGCCAAAACTTGGTGTCTTCTTTGATATATGAGTCCTTCTCTATTGATTTTTTCTTCTCGCATTATTTTTTCTAGGCATAAGTTGAAGAGTAAAGATGACAGAGGATCGCCCTGTCTTAATCCTTCGTTTACTATAAATTTTTCTGATGATTGATTGTTTATTTTGACTCTGTTTTCTGTATTCTTCAGAGTGAGATGTATCATGTTACGTAGCTTTCTGCTAACTCCCAATTCCTCAAGCGCCTCTTTTAATTTCTTCCTCTTTATTCTATCGTATGCTTGTTGGAAGTCGATGAATAGTGTTATCGTTGGTAGGTTGTGTTCATAGCTTTCTGCTTGTAATTCTCTGATTACGAATACTTGGTCCGTTGTGCTTCTCCCTCTTCTAAATCCGCACTGATATTCGCCTATTATATTTTCAGCTTCTTTTTCAAGTTTGTCTTTTATTGATTTTCCTAGGATTTTGTATACGGTATTTAATAAAGCTATTCCTCTGTAATTACTGCATTCTGTTTTGTCGCCTTTTTTATGTAATGGGCAGATAATTGCTTCCTTCCAGTCCTCTGGTATTCGTTCTTTTAACCATATATCTTTTATGATTTTGTGTATCCAATCATTCAGCAATTTTCCACCATATTTCATCATCTCTGCTGTTATGTTATCGCTTCCAGGGCATTTGTTGTTTTTAAGATTTCTAATTATTTCCTCGATTTGTTCTTTGCTCGGTAGATTATCTTCTATGTCTTCTAACTGTTCATTTTCTGTCTCTGCTTCTATGGATACATTTTGGTTTGGCTTATTCTTGCCATTTAGTAATTCGTCAAAATACTCTTTCCATCTCTCTACTATTTCTGCTTCGCCGCTTATATTATCTCCAGCTTTGTTTTTAACGAATATGGGTTTTTGCTGGTATCCTCTTTTCTCGTTTCTGGCACCTTGATACAGGTTTTTTATTTCTTTATTTCTGTAGTTCTCTTCTATTTCTTTTAGCTTATTATCTAAGTGTTTTCTCTTCTTTTCTCTCAACAACCTCTTTACTTTTTGTCTTTGTTCTATATATCTATCATGTGTCTCTGTTGTTTCTTTCTTGATCATTTCCATCCTTAATGATTGTCTTAGTTCTATTTCTTTTTGGCACTCTATGTCGAACCACTCCTTCCTCTTTTTAATCTCTTGTTTATTACATTCTTTTGCTGCTTTGTTCATTACTTGCTTTATGATTTCCCAGTTGTTCTCCGTTTGTTCTTCTATTTGTATCTTTTTTAGTTCCCTTTCCATTGTTTCTCTGTATGTTTCTTGCTCTTTTTTTGTTGCAAACCGAATTGGTTTATTTATACATTTCTTTTCTTTTATTTTGTTTTTGTTTTCAGGTATCAGTTGCTTCATTTTGATACCCACCATGTAATGGTCGGAGTCGGCATCTGGTCCTCTGTATGTTCTAATCTTCTTTATACATTGCTGCTCTTCTTTTTCGATCAGCACGTGATCTATTTGGTTTTTGTTCTTTCTATCTGGCGATATCCATGTTTCCTTGTGTATTTCTTTTCTTTCGAAATATGTGCTCATTATGATCATATTTTTTTCTCTTGCAAAATCTATGAGGAACTGTCCGTTTTCATTAGTTTCATTGTGTTTACTATGTTTTCCTATTGTCGGTCTAAATACTTCTTCCTTCCCTATATTGGCATTTGCGTCGCCTAAAATAATTTTCATGTCGTATCTGGGTATACTTTCGATTGTTCTATTTAGTTCACTGTAAAAAGATTCTTTGACATCACTATCTTTTTCTTCAGATGGTGCGTGAATATTTATGAGAGTGATTTTTTGGTATTTTCCCTTGATCCTGATACTACATATTCGATCTGATATTGGTTTGAATTCTACTATTGCTTCCTGTAGTTCTTTTCGTAGCATAAAACCTGTGCCTAGTGTTCTATTCTTTCCGCAGCTATTAAAAAACACTGTATCTTCTATTTCTAATATATCATTTCCCAGCTGTTTCGTCTCCTGCAAGGCTACTATGTCAAATTGGAACTTTTTGATTTCTCTCGCTAGATGTTTAAGTTTACCTTCTCTATATGTGCCTCTTACATTCCATGTTCCTAAAAGTAAGTGTTCTTTTCGACATGTTCTCTTGTGTTTTTGTCCGGTTTTCATTTTTTTTCTCTTTTGCCCTTTTTTTGAATTATCGTTATCCTTTTTCTGTACTTGTGTCGTCATCGTTATTCCCATGGTACAATTGTCTGCTAGTTTTTTGATGTTGTTTTGATCATTTTTCCTTCTTTGTCGTTTCACTTCCATTCGTTGTTGTTTACCCATATTTTTTTTACTCCAATCTTGACTTCATTTCCTTTGTTTCTTTCTTCCTGAGCAATGTTTCTAATTGTTTTCTGTATTTCTCGTTCTCTTATGGTTGCATCTTCGTTAATATATACCTTCAGCCCTCTTATTTCTTTTAACTTATACTTTTTTTCCATTATTTTTCTTTTTTCTTCCTGGTTTTCTAATTCAATGAGGCATGTTTTTTCTCCTAGCTTGTGAGCATTCCTTATTTTAACCTCTACTACTAAGTGTTGTTTGATGAAATTGTTAGTTGTTTCTTTTAACCCTGCTTGTTCATATGTGTCTATCCTTAGACCGTTCATGACTACGTTATTTATTCGTCGGTGTTTTTCCATAACTTCCATGTGGTTTGTTGTTTCTCTGAGTTCCTCCTTGATTTCTATATTCTCTTGTTTTAGTTCCGCATTTTCTTTTCTCAGCGCTCTGTTTTCTATAATGAGCTTTTCTATTGCTTCCTTGCTTTCTTTTTGATTTCTTTTTATTTCCTTAATGTCATCGGTGAGGTGGCTCATCATTATTAATAATTGATCAATTTTTGTTTCTTCATTTCTTTTCTCTTGATTTTTTGTTGGTGTTCTCGAGAATTTTTGCTCTTTCTAAAAATATCATCTTCCTCGTTATCCATATATCTGTCCTTCCTTTTTGACCCTCCTTCTGACTGTGTGTCATCACTGTCTAAAGTTTCCAGATACCTTTCCATTTTCCGGCGCCAAACACTGTCTTCCACCTCAAAAGTGCAGAGAAGACAGCGTTTACCGTATTTATTTTGTATATTTATTATCGGTTGTTATTTTCTGTGGTTACCTGGAAAATCTACTCACAACGGCAACGTCGCAATTTCATCGGCCAGAGTTTCGTGTCTACGTTTTGTTGTTAAACAGGCTTAACAATTTTAGCGATCTTACTTTTTGTATGTCCTTGGTTCTATTTTGATGTTATTTCACCGATTTTAATGTTTTTAATTATCACTAACCTTAACTTAATGTCTTATATTGTTCACTGGATACTTTTAATAACTTATTTCCCGTTACAACTCTCAAAAATTGAGTTTATTGCAGACGGTAAATACAATATTTGTTTCCGTTTTGACTGCCGTGTTGCCAATCCTCGTACATACCTTGCTTCTTTATTTTTACAACGCAACGTACGTAAACCATTCCATCCTTTCGCTTGCCATGGAATTTTTCTTTGCATTCTCTATGTATTCCACGTTCCCTTCTTTACGTCCCTTGATAACTTCATATACGTCTTTCCAGATGGTACGTATGATACTTTCTACCCTTCACTTTATTAATGTCACTCTTTGTTACACTCAAGCATTATTTTTTGGTTATTGTCTCTTGTAGACTCCCAGTTCATATTTCGTTTTTTCAAATAACTTCTCTTTCCATTTCTTTTTTTATATCTGGCTAAAATTATTTATGTCCCCCCCCCCCTTTGTTTAAGGGTTTCATTATTTTCTCCCTTTTTTTGCCTTTCATATTCCAGTTTTATTTTGCACTGCTCTCATTTCAAGTGATCCTCCTCTTGCACCGTTTGATTTTGATTCTGACTCGTTTTCTTTTGAATTTCGGTTATTTCTCCAATTAACTTTCTTGCTTTAGTTTTATTCTCTTCCCCTATAGGTAGGGTTACCATAATTTCTTAAGGCCAAATCCGGACAGAGGTAGTCCAAGGGGTTGTAGAAAATGTAAAATGTGAATTTCTGTGTTGCTACCTCCACATTGTACATATATGCATAATATGCATTTATGTAGATATTATGTACATAAATGCATAAGGCACAATTAAAAATACAGCTGTTTCGCTACAATATGCAACTAACATCGAAAATCTCCGCCAGTTTAAAATACGTATATACACCTATGTTTTAACATACAATAGACCTGAAGTGAAATTTTCCACCGTTGGGCCAAATGCTTTCCATTTTTTTAGCAAAGAAAAAAAATCCGGACATGTTTTTCAAATCCGGAGTGTCCGGACGACATTCGGACGTATGGTAACCCTACCTATAGGTCCTTTACCATTTAGGATCTCCAATACCTCTTTCAATTTTCTTTGGAATCTTTCTCTTTTACATTTTTCGTTCAGTTCGAGGCTGAAACCTAAGATGCAATCATCAGATATAAAATTGTATCAATAGTTTACGAGGTATGTTAAAAAATATGAATTTCGCTCAAGAGTAAAGTACCTTTTCACAATATCGAAAATTGTGAATAAGAAAACTTATTTGGATTTAAAAATTATGTTATAATGAATATGCAATTATATTCTTCTAATTGAAAAAAATAAAAAAAAATAAAATTTTTCTCAAATTACGGTACCCTTGAATATCCTACGGATATCTTGTTTAAAAATAGTCCTAGATTTGTTTGCACTGCCCATTTAAAAGTAAACAGAATAAGAGTTTTTTTATTCCACAATGTATATACTTAAATGTACAACAAAAAAAGTAATAATGATAAATTTAAAAAATAATCATAAAAAATACCAAAAATCATTAAAAATATAAATACTTGAAAAGGCATAACTTGCTTAAGAATAATCGTAGATCCTTACACAATAGACCATTTTAAAGGTAGACCATTGCATACACCTAGAAATGCGTAGAAAAAGTTACAGAACAATGTTTGTCAAACAATGGGGAAATGGCTCAAAAATGCTGTGAGCGGCGAATTTTGAAAAATTCTAATTCGGAAACTGTAACTCCTAGAGACATCTGCCAAACTTCATTTTAAAGAGGAAGGATGGAAGTTATTTTTTTCTATAACTATACCTACATCCCTGTGGAAAAAAAGTTATGGGGCAAGAAACAAAATTGCTGTCTATCGTGTTTTTTTCTTGATTTTCTTTTAAATATATTTTTGCCAACAAAATATTTTGGACTTTAACCCGCGAGTAGTCACGCGGTGAGATAGAATCTAAATTTTTATCCTTTTTCGCGATAACTTGATGAAAAATTTTGCAATTTTAAAAAAATTTCGTAAGTGCCTCGAGGAAGGGTGTAGTAATGCGTAGGAATTTTTTTTCTTCTTCTTCTTCTTCTTTTTCTAGAATTTATGCCTTTGGGGAGAGCCAATTAGCTTTAACCCTCGAGTAGTCGCGCCGTTAGATAGAATCTCACATTTCATCCTTTTTCGTAATACAGTAAAACCTGTCAGTAACGGCCACTAAAAATGAAAGAACTATTGGCCGATATAGAAAGGTGGCCGCTATTGCCAGTTTTTGTAGTCTACATATAATTGGTTTGGGAAATTTTTAAATTTGCCGTTAGGACAGGTGGCCGATGTTGGCAGGTGGTCGTTAACACAGGCTTTACTGTACAGTAAAATTTGTCAGTAACGGCTACTAAAAATGAAAGAACTATTGGCCGATATAGAAAGGTGGACGGTATTGCCAGTTTTTGTAGTCTACATATAATTGGTTTGAGAAATTTTTAAACTGGCCGTTAGGACAGGTGGCCGATGTTGACAGGTGGCCGTTAACACGGGTTTTTTTAATAAAATTGTTAGAAATATATATTTTCAATATAAAAAGTAGATAAAAATAGTACAAAATAAAAATTTGTTTTAAATTCGTATTTTGAGATAGAATCTCACACGCGACTATCGACGTTACAGAAGTGAGCGCGACTACTCCCGGGTTAAAATGTGATATTTCGATAGCAAACTGACACAATTTTCCTAAAGACGTGTTTGTACCAAATGTGCATAGACGTCAGCCTAGTTCACCCTTTGCCTAGGGACTAATTCACCCCTTTCTCAAAAACGCACCCATTTAAATGGTAGCACTCCGCTGCTTTGTCAAATTTAGAGGTCCATTAACAATATTTATGAGATTATTTCATTCATAGGAGATTCTGACCAATAGAAAGCTACAGAAATACAGGGAAATTTTTGATAATTTCCCGTCGTCGAGTATATTACGTCACATGCCCTTCGTTGCTATAAAAAAATACATTCAGTGACATTAATGACAATTACTTACTTTACTTAGTCCTAAGCCTTTCTACCTTTAGGTGTAAGGCTGGTGGAGTTGAGTTTGGCATTGTAGTCTCCATGCTTTCCGATCTTGCGCTAGGTTTCTTGCACTTTCCAATGTCAATCCCTTCTTCTCGACTTCTTTCCTGATTTCATCTACCCACATAACTCTTGGTCTCCCTCTTTTGTTTTTCCCCTGCACTCTCGTTTCGAACACTCGTTTTGTTAGCCTCTCGTTCGACATTCTACACACGTGCCCGAACCATCTAAGTTGTCCTTCTACTATTTTTTCATTGATTGGTTCTAGTTTTAGGTTTTGTCTAATTGTTTCGTTTCGTATTTTGTCTGTCCTTTTTCTGTTTGCTATTTTCCTCAGGAACCTCATTTCCATAGCATTGACTCTGGATTTTTGTCTCCCCGTCAATGTCCATGTCTCGCTGCTATACATGATTGTTGGTCTAACTACTGATTTAACGACTGCCGTTTTTACTTTTTCCGGTATCCCTTTTTTCCCAAAAAATGTTGTTTTCATAGTGTTAAATAAGCTTCCTGTTCGTCCCATTCTCTCGTTTATTTCCATGTCTTGTTTACCATTTGATTCGATTATTACTCCTAGGTATTTAAAATATTCCACTTGCTCTAGTTGTTTCCCGTCTAATTCTATTGCGTGTGTCTTCCTCGTATTTGAAATTATCATTGTTTTTGTTTTCTCTGTATTAATTTTCATATTTATGTTTGATAGTTCTTCTTCTAGGATTTCAAGATTGTTCTGTAAGTCTTCTCTGTTTTCTGCTATCAATACCATGTCGTCTGCAAATAGTAGCTCCGATAGTTGAGTCTGTTTCATTTGCCAGTATCCTAATGTTAGTTTTCTCATTCTTCTCTTGGCTTTCTTTATCGCTTCATCCAGTACCACTGAGAATAGCAGTGGACTCAGCACGCATCCCTGTTTGACGCCTTGACTTGTAGAAAATTCTCTGGATTCCTCGTTATTGGTTCTTACTGTATTTGTATTATTTTTGTACATATCCTTTATTACTTCTATTATGTGTCTGTCGACTCCCCTTTCTGTTAGTGTCTTCCAAACGTCCTTTCTTCGGATTCTGTCAAACGCCTTTTCCAGGTCAATGAAGCACATATGTATCTCTCTATTTTTCTTGATTACCTTCTCACTTACTTGTCTTAATGTGAATATTAGGTCTTGCGTGCTTCTGTCCTTCCTGAATCCACACTGTGTGTCTTCCATAGTTGTTTCTATTTGTGTTTTTATTCTTGTCTCTAGTATTCTTGCTAATACCTTCCCAGGGATACTTGATATGGTGATACCTCGGTAATTATTACAGTTTCTCTTGTCTCCCTTTTTGTGTATTGGTAATATAATGTCTTTCTTCCAGTCCTTTGGTAATTCTGCTCTATTTATGATATCATTCATTAGTTCTTTCATGCTATCCATTCCCTCTGTCCCCATGAATTTTATCATTTCCGGGGTGATATGATCCTTGCCTGGTGCTTTGCCCAGTTTTACTCTTTCTATTGCTTTCTCTAATTCCTCTCTTGTTATGGATTCCACTTGTTGTTCTTCATTCCTTTCTTGTATCTCCCCTATGTTGTCCTTGTCTACATGAGTTAGCTCTTTGAAATGTTCTCTCCATCTTTCCATTATTTGTTTTTCTTCTGTTAGTACGTTTCCATTCTTGTCTTTTATATTCGGCATCGTGTGCTCTTTCTTTTGTCTGAGTTGTTTTAATGCGCCGTAGAAGAGTTTTTGGTTTTCCCTATAATTTTTTGTCATTTTTTGTCCAAATATCTCCCATGACCTTTCCTTTCCTGCTTTCACCGCTATTTTAACCTCTTTCCTTTTTTCTTTATATGCTTCGTAATCTTCCGGGTGTTTTGTGCTTAGGTATCTTTTCCATTTGTCTTTTTTGTTCTTTATTTTCTCTCGTATTTCTTCCGTCCACCATTCTGTTCTCCTCATGTTAGTGTTTTCTATTTTTGCTTTCCCGCAAGTTTCCTCAGCTGCTTTGATTATGCTGGTTTTTAGATATTCCCATTTTTTTTCTATATTTGTATTTTTTGCCCTACCTTTCAAAGTATTATCTAAGTTTTCTTGGAATTTCTTCTTATATATTTCCTCTTTTAATTTGTAACTTTTTATTTTTTCATTTACTACTTTTCTTCTCTTTTCTTCTTTTTCCTCTGTTGTTCTCATTCTCATTATTACTAGATGGTGGTCACTGCCAATCTCCGAGCCTCTTTTCACTTTCGTATCCTGTACTCTTTTCCATTTGTTGCTGCTTACCAAAAAGTAATCTATGATTGATTTTTCGTTTCTGCTGTCTTGTACTCTCGTGTATTTGTGTACTTCTTTATGTTTAAATTTTGTATTTGTTATAACTAGTTTATTCTCCATACATATTTCTATTATTCTTTCACCATTTCTGTTTAGCATTTCTTCTCCTTCTTTTCCCATGCACTCCTCTATTCCGCTGTTGTTGTTTCCGACTCTACCGTTTAGATCTCCCATTACAATTATGTTTTCTTCCCCATTATCAATTTGCATTTGGAGCTCCTCGAAAAATTTATCTTTCTCTTCCTTTCTTGCATCTTCATTTACTCCGTAGGCTGTTATTATTGTCCATATTTCTTCGTCCATCAGTTTAATTTTCACCGATAATATTCTCTGGTTAACATATGTTTCTTCTATAACGTGTTGTAGTCTATTCGGTGCAATTATTATCCCGACTCCTTCTTTTGCTCTCTCTTTTGTATCCGCTCCTACCCAAAGTAACCAATATCCTTTGTGTATTTTCTTAAGACCTTTTCCTTTCATCTTCGTTTCTGTTATTCCTAGTATTTCTATTTTTTGTCTTATCATATCTTCTACCAGTTCTTCCTCTTTTCCATTGATGCTTCTCACATTCCATGTTCCCATTTTTATCTCTCCTTTTTTCTGCAATCTAGCTTTCCCCTTTTTCCTATTTTCATCCTTGTTTACCTTTGCATCATCTTTTTCCCTATCGCTTTTCCCATTCATTGCCTTGGTTGTCATTGTTGTGGGTCCGGTCTCATTATTTTCTTTTAGTTTTTTGAAGTCCCTTCCCCGATATTTCTGTGAGTTAGTATAAGTTTCTCTTTATTATGGTCCCATTTCCACTCCTTTCCATTAATCTCCAGTTTCATATATCCTATCTTCGTAGTATTACCTTTGTCTTTTTCTTCTTTTGCCATTTTCCTAATTTTTGCTTGTATTTCCCTTTCCTTTCTTGTTAAATCTGATTCTATATACACCTTTTGTCCCTGTAGATTTTTCAGTTTTCCTTTGTTTTTTAGTACACTCATCTTATCCGTTAGGTTTTCCATTTCTGCTACAAAGATTTGGTCGCCGATCTTCACCGCTCCTCTCAGTCTGACCTCTAATTTCAGATTTCTTCCTATGAAGTGTTCTACTGACTCCTTTACAGGCTTTCCGTCGGTAGCATCTAGTGTTAGGCCTTTTAATACTATATTATTTCTCCGTCTATCTTTTTCCAATTGTTCTATTCTATTGTTTGCCATTTTTAAACCTTCTTCCAATTTTTCGTTTTTTTCTTTCAGCTCCTTAATATATTCCATCGTTTCTTTTTGGTCTTTCCGTATGGTTCTTATTTCTGCCATCATTTCATCATTTTTCCACATAACTTCCCGCATCATTTTTATCATCTCTTCATTTGTGTCGTTGCTTTTATTCGGTGTTCGTCTCGTCAGGTTACTCTTTTCAAAATATAATTTATCTTCTTTATATTTTTTCTTCTTAGATTCTTCGTCGCCACTATCAGATAGTTCTTCATTCTTTCTATAGGTTTCCTTTCGGATTGTTCCTGTTCCGCCACTGGCCATTTTAAATTAAATGTTAACCTCAGCACTAATATAAATATTATTATTATACACTTAGAAGTTTATTTTTATTTCGCACAAGAACGCTTTTTAAGTTTAACGATTATCGATAACGATAGGTCTTTTAAAAAACCGGTGTTTTTATTGTGATAGGTTTCGAATTCGAAATTACCTTATCGCCAATACACCTGCCACACGACCTCTCGCCTCGCTTGCCAAACTCGAACTCCTGTGTAGTAGTAATGCGTAGGAATTTTTTTTCTTCTTCTTCTTCTTCTTTTTCTAGAATTTATGCCTTTGGGGAGAGCCAATTAGCTTTAACCCTCGAGTAGTCGCGCCGTTAGATAGAATCTCACATTTCATCCTTTTTCGTAATACAGTAAAACCTGTCAGTAACGGCCACTAAAAATGAAAGAACTATTGGCCGATATAGAAAGGTGGCCGCTATTGCCAGTTTTTGTAGTCTACATATAATTGGTTTGGGAAATTTTTAAATTTGCCGTTAGGACAGGTGGCCGATGTTGGCAGGTGGTCGTTAACACAGGCTTTACTGTACAGTAAAATTTGTCAGTAACGGCTACTAAAAATGAAAGAACTATTGGCCGATATAGAAAGGTGGACGGTATTGCCAGTTTTTGTAGTCTACATATAATTGGTTTGAGAAATTTTTAAACTGGCCGTTAGGACAGGTGGCCAATGTTGACAGGTGGCCGTTAACACGGGTTTTTTTAATAAAATTGTTAGAAATATATATTTTCAATATAAAAAGTAGATAAAAATAGTACAAAATAAAAATTTGTTTTAAATTCGTATTTTGAGATAGAATCTCACACGCGACTATCGACGTTACAGAAGTGAGCGCGACTACTCCCGGGTTAAAATGTGATATTTCGATAGCAAACTGACACAATTTTCCTAAAGACGTGTTTGTACCAAATGTGCATAGACGTCAGCCTAGTTCACCCTTTGCCTAGGGACTAATTCACCCCTTTCTCAAAAACGCACCCATTTAAATGGTAGCACTCCGCTGCTTTGTCAAATTTAGAGGTCCATTAACAATATTTATGAGATTATTTCATTCATAGGAGATTCTGACCAATAGAAAGCTACAGAAATACAGGGAAATTTTTGATAATTTCCCGTCGTCGAGTATATTACGTCACATGCCCTTCGTTGCTATAAAAAAATACATTCAGTGACATTAATGACAATTAATGTTTTAAAAATTATAAAAGTGATGTCTTTCAACCGTCAAATATTTATAATAACTGTGTGTTTAATTGTACTAATTTGTACTTACATAAATAAATTAAATTAAATTTTGGTTTTGAACAGTTTTATTCATGAAATATTCGCAATAAATTGCACTCGATATCTAAAATTAATATAGAATTTTAGAGCTCTTGTGGCAATTACTACTGATTATTTCATTCATAGGAGGTTCTGACCAATAGAAAGCTACATAAATCTAAATTAAACTGATAATTTTTGATAATTTCCCGTCGTCAAGTATATTACGTCAGATGCCCTTCGTTGCTACGAAAAAATACATTCAGTGACATTAATGAAAATTAATGTTCTAAAAATTATAAAAGTGATGACTTTCAACCGTGAAATATTTATAAGAACTGTGTGTTTAATTTTACTAATTTGTACTTACATAAATAAATTACAATAAAATTTTGGTTTTGAACAGTTTTATTCATGAAATAATCGCAACAAATTGCACTCGATCTCTAAAATAAATATAGAATTTTAGAGCTCTTGTGTAATTACTACTGATAATAAAATCCCGTTAACGTTGTAATTCCTTTTAGCTCCCTTATTTTAAACATATTGGAAATAATCGAGAAATATTTTTATTAGGCGATTTTAATGGAAGAACAGGAAACAAGCGCCACAACAATGTAATTGGACCTTATGGAGAAGACGTCGTAAATGATAACGGAGAAAGACTTATTAATCTGTGTGAAAGTAATAGACTCAAAATAACTAATGGATATTAATGTCACAAAAACATACACAAATATACATGGTTTCAACCAACAAGGAATCTTAAGTCTATAATAGATTACGTGATAGTTAAACAAAATTCACAAATACTCATTAGTGATATTAGAGCTATGAGAGGAGCAGTATGCGGATCAGATCATCACATGGTCAGGGCGAAAATTGTTTTCCCATATAGATTAAACGAAAGGGTCTCACCAAGCCAAGACGAACAGCTTTTAGAAAGAATTGAACTTCCTCAATACAATCTGTCCAGTTTAATTCATGAGAGCACCCGTACACTATATAAGACTCGAATGGACTCCAAGCTTGACGAAACACTAACAAATACCAAATACATATATGAGAACATAATATCAAGTATCCATCAAACAGCACAGGAGATCTTAGGAATCAAACAAAATAAAATTAGTAACAAGCTTTGGTGGAATGAAGACGTCGAAAAAGCGGTAACAGAAAAGAAAAGATTATACCATAAATGGTTGAGTACAAAAGGTGACGCAGACAAAGACCGATATAATGAAATGAAGAAGAAAACTAGAAAGATAATTATGACCTCCAAAAATGAGACGTGGGACAGAAAATGCAGAGAGATAGAATCCTATATTGGAGGACGACAATGCACTGAGGCGTGGAAGTTTATAAACTCTGTTAAGAAGCCGACTAACGAGAAAGTGATTCTAAATCCCATAAATCCCGAGGATTGGACACATTATTACAAACATCTATTAAATGAGAACAGAGACGAATTTAAAGAAGATATGAATTCATCAAGAATCGAAATTCTGGGAGAGCATATTACCATAGCTATAAACAGAGTGCAAAAAGCTATAGCAGGGATGAAGACTGGGAAAGCAAGCGGACCAGAGGGAGTAACTACGGAACTAATAAAGAATGGCTCAGAGAAATTACACAGAATGATCACTGGGATATTTAACGAATACATTAATGGCCATCCAACACCAGATAAATGGAAAACAGCATATATGACTCCAATATATAAAAAAGGTGACAGGAGAAATTGTAAAAACTATAGAGGGATATCGGTCACAAGTTCAGTGAGTCGGCTATATGGTCGAATACTACGGGACCTGATAGAGGGAGATTATCAATCGTCTGAAGACGAAGAACAAGGAGGATTTAGAGCAGGTCGTTCATGTACAGATAACATCTTTTGTCTTAAACAAATTATAGAAAAGAAAGTTGTGACAAATAGAGAGTTACATATGACTTTTGTAGATCTTGAGAAGGCATATGACACAGTCCCGCTAAATAAACTATGGGAAGTCCTGGGCACATCAAACATACATCAAACATTGGTTAGTGCTCTCAAAGATCTTTATTACGGCTCAAACTCCCAAATGAAATTCGGAAACTTCTTAGCTGAAAAATTTGCAGTTACTAAGGGTCTCAGACAGGGATGTTGTATCTCTCCGACTTTGTTTAAGATTTATATCTCTGCAGCTCTGAAACAATAGAAAAGGAAAGTCAAAGGAATGGGTATACAATTGAACGATCAGGATTATATAAATACTTTACAGTTTGCAGATGATCAGGTGGTGATCTCAAATGACAAAGATGACATGGAATATATGCTTAGAAAACTAATTGAAGAATACCAGAAATGGGGATTAAATATCAATTTAGAAAATACAAAATACCTCTCAATTGGCGCTGAAGCAGAACAACTCGATATCGAAGACAATCAAAAAATAAATCCATGTGACGAATATAAATACCTGGGCGTCATCTTCGACCGTAGTGGAAAAGACGAACGAGAAATTGAACATCGAATCATACAAGCCCGAAGAGCTATAGCATGTCTAAACGGAGTTCTATGGAGTAAAGAAATATCAAAGAAAAGAAAATGGAACATATATGAGACAATGATTAAAACTAGCCTACTTTATGGAGCCGAGACATGGAGAATAACCGAGAAATATAAGAAAAAGGTCGAAGCCACGGAAATGGATGCCATCAGAAGATCGATGAGAATATCAAGAGCCGAAACAATAAGGAATGAAGTAATAAAATAACAAATGGGTGTAGAGGGCACTATAGTTAAGGATATTGAAAGAAAACAGCTCATATGGTATGGGCATGTGAGCCGAATGGAGGACGAAAGATTGCCTAAAAAAACTATGATGTGGCAACCCCCAGAGAAGAAAAAACGAGGACGACCACCACAGAGCTGGAATCTGGGAGTTAGGAAAGCGATAAGCACTCGAAATCTAAATGAAGACCTAACTCAGGACAGAATACAGTGGCGTTTGGGAGTCGGACAACGTCGTAAGACGTTATAAAACCGAGTATATATATATATATATATATATATATATATATATATATATATATATATATATATATATATATATATATATATATATATTAATGTGATATTCAAAGATCGGTGTGCTCAAAGCAATTGATTAGATAATTAATTAATTAAATTTAATTTTAATGATGCACTTGTGATTTAATCACACTATTTAATGCTCTAATCTCAGGGTTTTATATTCTCGTGCTTCAATATCTCCTTTGCTTTACATATGATAAATAAGGTCAAAGACTAACGGAATAAAACACATATATGGTACAAAAACATCTATTGAAATAAATTCACCCTCAAAATATCCTCTAAAAATAATATCTCCTATTCTGATTATTGAAATACTGCTACCACTATCTAAAGTACTTATTGAAATTTGCGTTATGAATAATTCTAAAAAAAAATAAAACTGTCTCTCGGATGATGAGTTGTCCAAATTCTTGTCTCTGGTCGCCTACAATTTACTCCTAGCAGCCCCCTATGTAGTCAGCAATCTCGCAACAAACTATTGCAAGCCTATTGTCATCAATGACCCCCTACAGATGCACGTATCTTTCAAAAAACAATGCTAGCCTTTTCTCCTCTCAATAAACTGAATCTATTTCTCGTTCCGGCATGCAACGGTGACTCTTGGAATATAAGTAGAACAATATAACTTACAATGCTTTACGTGATGAGCCTCCGTCAGGACACTTATTTCAACAAACTCACAGCTATTCATTTATCTGCCTTACTACTTCAGGAGACTCTCAGAGATCACCACTATTCGACTTGACGATCATTTAACAACTATCGTCTAGAATCACATTCGTTTAAAGGCCAGCACTAAACAGTAACGTTGAAAAAATTATTCTACCGTAAAATTAAATTATGTAAAAAATTATGAAAGTCCACTGACAACGATTCCAAAGAATTAAAATTCCAAATTGTCAATGTCAGATTCAACACCAACTTTTCCTACCATTAGAAATTTCCTAAAACTAATTACATGCCAATCGGTTTTTAAGGAGATTACATTCATTTAAATTTCTAAATACAATTGTTCCCTCGCCGCAAAAGTCCATTTGGGAAACCCGGTCTCATTGTCCAAACACATAACCACTTCCTTATCATACTAACTGTACAAAGAAAATACTTAATCCCTATTTAAATTTTGTTTACCTACGGCCATCCAAAGATAATTGACTTTCATTTCTTCGAAATGAATTTTGGTATATTTTTATTATATGTTTTAACTTTTCTAAAATATTAAGATCGAAACCATATTAATTCAAATTTTACATATCTTAACAACTCCCCGCCATTTGATTTGCCGAAAAACTCTGTTATTTATTTAAATGACACAAGTTTTTTTTAGGATCAAATTATTCCATTATGTTACCAAACTCTACTCATGATACTTATAAATGTCGTGAATGTTAAAAATACCCCGTATCTTGCCTGTCTCTATATGCGCTAATTCATAACTATTTACCCCATTTTCCGTATTGACCCTATATGGACCTTCAAATACCGGCATCAATTTAGCACAAATACCATTTTGTAAATTGGACACCCTTAGTGCCCTCACTAAAACTTTATCCCCTTTCTGGAATGTAACCGGCCTTCTTCTTCGGGTCCTCTCTTGCCTTTGGAGATATTTCTCTCCACTTCGTCTCAATCTTCGTTGAACCACCTCGATCACGTCTTCGTATTGTCTGGGGGCGGTGTCTTCCCACGGTCTCGTAGGCATTGTTCCTTTCATTACATATAAAGGCGTCTCCTTGGTAACCGTATTTGGTGCACAGTTCAAATACGTCTCTATTTCAAACACTTTTCTGTCCCAATGTCGATGATGTTCTTCCGCAGCAATTCTTAGAAATTTTGTGACTTCTTGTATAAAACGCTCTGATGGGTTGCTCTGTGGATGTCGGATGTTTACAAATTTTGTATTTATGCCTCTCTCTCTTAATTCCCCTTTAAAACGGTCGTTCCTAAAGTATGTTGCATTGTCCAACAAAATATTGTCTGGTCTTCCCACTGTTTCGATAAAATCGTCTATCTTCCGAAGTATTTCAGCTCCTTTCGTGGTTCTACATGGGTACAGTTTTAAATACTTTGAAAAAACATCCACCATAACTAATATGTGTTTATTCCTCTGTGTTGTTGTTATTAAATCGCTCAACATATCAATGGCGACAATATCCAGTTTCTTCCGAGCTATGACGTTTTTTGTGATGTTTTCGTTTTTGAAATTCTTACTTTTACACTTTTGGCATGTCTCGCAATTTCGAGTCATCTCTTTGGCTATTGTATAGTCCTTTCGACAAATGTAGTTCTCCCTGAACATAAGCCACACCTTCCTGCTTCCAATGTGTCCGTTGTCACAGTGTAATTTTGCTAAAACTTCTTTTGCCATCTGTTCCTTGATTACATATAGTTCTCTACCATCGACCCTCTTAAAATATAAGTTATCCTCTTGTTCGACCCTTTGCTTTTCTCTTTCATCCAGTTGTTCCTGATTTTCCCTGATCTGAGCCAAAGAAAATAAGCCTGCTTCTTCTCTCATTATGTTCATGCCAACGTGGAGAGTTTTGTGGTCCTCTTTGCGGAATTGTTCATCTCTCGTCAACGCATCAGCCAAGATATTGTCAGTTCCTTTGATATATTTAAATTCAAAATCATACTCTTGAAGTAAAAGAATGCCCCTATGAATTCTATTATTTACCAGCCTATTTTTCATTATATGTATCAAAGCTGCATGGTCTGTTTCAATGGTGAATTTTGCCCCTAGTAGGTAAAACCGTAATTTATTTACACAAAATAACACACTGGCGAACTCTAATTCAGTAACGCTGTACTTTCTCTCATATGTTTTGGTTACACGGGAGACAAAACAGATTGGCACCTCTACATCGTCTTGGATCTGTGATAACACCCCTGCGAATTTTGTTATGGAAGCATCGGTCCGGAGAATGAAAGGTTGATCATATCTTGGGTGGTGTACTCTTACAGCTGTGGAGAAAGCTCCTTTTAAATTTTTGAAAGCCATTTCTTGTTCCGTTCCCCATTTCCACCTAACATTTTTCTTAAGTAATGCTATCAACGGTATTTCTTTTGTGCTGATGTCTGGTATTAGTTTTTTGAAATAGTTTACCATTCCCAAAAATCCCCGCAATGTTTTTAAATTGGTTGGCCTAGCGTAGTTATTTATAATTTCGATTCTATCTTCTGCAAGACTAATCCCTTTTGTGTCTAATTTGAATCCTAAATACAGTATTTCCTTTTGGAAAAACTGACACTTTTGAATATTTAATTTCAATCCCGCTTGATCCAGTTCTTCTAGCACAGTGTGAATATGTCGTAGATGGCTTGTTATATCTGGTGAGAAAATTAATAAATCATCTATGTAATGTACAACAAATTCTCCATGCCTATTTAAGATTGTGTTCAATGCGCGAACCAAAGCAGCGCATGCACTCTGTAGGCCAAATGGTACCACCCTAAATCGGTATACCACTCCGTCGATCGAAAAAGCGGTATAATTTCGACATTTCTCTGCCAAAGGTATTAACCAAAAACTATGTTTCAAATCGATTTTGGAAAAAATGTGTGACCCTGTGATTCGTCCAAATATGGCTTCGATGTTCAAAGGCGCTTCGTATTGCGCGATTGTGTGTGAATTAATGTTTCTTGCATCTAAACATAATCGCAAATCACCACTCGATTTTTTAACGCATACTATCGGGTTGATATATGGAGAGTCACATCTTTCTATCACCTTGTCTTCGATCATTTTTTCAATTTCCTGTCCGACGCTTTGCCTGTATTTATACGGGATTGGATATGTCTTGGATTTAAAATTTTCTAAGTTTTTAACTTTAAAAGAATGTTCATAATTTTTAGCCACTCGGCTTTCTTCATTAATCAAATCTCCATAATTTTCTAGAATCTTCTCTACTTCCTTTTCCATGTTTTCTCCACATTTTAATTTTCTTTCATCCTCATTTTGTTCGCATGTATTCACTGTCCATAATATTTCTTCATAAAATTCTGGATTCTCGTCCATTATTGCCATTTCTTCTCTGTCCTCATCCTTTATTTCTTCTTCTGTTTTTTTTTATCTTCAATTTCCATTTGGTATCCCGAGCACCATGTTTCTACTGCTTTCATTTCTCTTATGAGAACTTCCTTTTCTTCCTGCTTCCTTTCTGTTTTATCGTCGATTGCCGACAATTCTTCCGTACCTTCGATTTCCTGTCTTTCTCTTGTATCCACCTTGTTTTCCTTCTTTCTTTTTGAACTCTTCTTCTTTTTCTTCCTTCTTTTTTTTTCTGGTTGATTTTTTTCTTGTACTTTTGGTTTTTCCTCTACAGTCATATTGATTTCTTTATGTTTTTCCTGTTCATTTATCTTTTCAACAATTATTTTCCTATCTATTTCCATTTCTTCTTCTATGTTGTCTGGTTCTGCTCTGATTTCCAGTTTATTCTCCGAAAAATTTATGGTGATATGTTTTTCACTCAATTCATCAATTCCCGCTATCATATCATGGTTTAAATCTTCGATCACCACACATTGCATAATATAGTATTTGTCTCCCACTCTGATCCGCACTCCCAAACCTTCATTTACTGTCGTCAATTTTTTGTTGTTTGCACCCACTAAAGCAACCCTAGGAATTTTATACACAAATCTGTCCAAATTTAATTCTTTTGCTAGTTTCTTATTGATTAACGATATCTCCGATCCAGAATCAATCAAAATTTTAATCGCTTTATGTTTTATAAATGCATCTAAGAATATTAAATTTGAATTAGAACTTTGTCTTTCATTTCCCGCCAACTGTATAAACTCTCTCGTATGACAAAATATACCGGAGAGTTGTTTATGTTTGTTCAGTGGATGCTTTATTGAAAATCCTGTCTGGATTCATTGCATACATCTTCTTCCTCGTTTTCTATTGTTACATGATTCATCTCCCTTCTATTTTGTCGTTGGAAATTCTGATTGTTTCTACCGTCCCTTTGTTCGTTCGTATTCCTAGTCGGAGGATTTTGTGCATCTCTGTTTCTGTTGTGATTTTCATATGTTCTATTTTTTGCGTGATTCCTGTTATCATAATTTTGTTGTCTATTGTAATTTTGGTATTCTCTCGGCCTATCTTCGTTTGTTGATTGGGCATGTCGGTTTCTCTGGTCATAATTTGATTGATACCTTCTTGCCGGTCCATTATATTGTTCATGTTGTCTTCTGTTTCGCATTTCTCTTCTTTTTGCTTCCCTTACTTGAAGGAATTGGCACAAACTATCAATATCTTGATAGTTTCTCAAAATCACGTGGTCCTCCAGCGTTTCTTCGAAATGTCTGCTTATCATTTCTACCAGTTGTTCGGTAGAGTATTTGTAGTCTAGATATTTGGAATTGTTATATATCTGCAAAGCATATCTTTCTTCCGATATTCCCATTTTCTCGTGATATCTTCCATTCTGTAGCTCTTGGTTGATTTCCCTCTGTTTAACTTTCCCCCAGAAATAGTTGAGAAATTTATTTTCGAAATCTGTCCAATTTTCAAACTCATCTTCTTTACTTTCATACCATAACGCTGCTCCTTCTTTCAGATGGTTTCTAATTGTTTCTTTGCAGTCGTCAAAATATCTAATATGTTGCAATTTGGTTTTCAAATTTTTAACAAATGGTACTGGGTGTGTTTTTCTAATATCCCCTCCAAATTGTATTTTCGCGTCGCTTGTACCAAGGATAATCATTTCCCTTCTTTCTCCACAATTCTGTTGATTCTTGAGTTCCGCAATTTGTTTTTCGTTTTGCTTAAATTTTTCTTCTATTTCTCGCCTGTCTTCTTGTATTGCATTTTCAAATTTGCTTTCTAACTGTTCTAATTCCATCTTCTGCACAGTCTTAATATCCTTCATTTTAGTTTCTATTTCTTCTCGTTGCATCTTCAGTTTCCTTTCTGTTTCTTCTCTAACTTTTTCTAAACAGGCTTTCACTTCATTTTCATATTTTTCCAAATGCTTTTCCAATTTGCCATCATTCTCTTCCAATTTCTGTTCTATTCTCTGTGATATTTCTCTTTGTGTTCCTTCCATTTTTTGTTGTGTTATTTCCATGGCTCGTTTTGCTTCCTGTTGATTTTTCTCTATTTTTTGTTGTGTTTCTTCCATGGCTCGTTTTGATTCCTGTTGATTTTCTTGCATTGTCCTTTTTGTTTCCTGTTGATTTCTATCCATTTGTTGTGAATGGAGTTGCATCAGTTGCAATAGTTTCTCTATTCCTGTTAATTCCTGTTCTTTTCTCTCCATAATCGTTGTATCTCCTTCATTACCCAATCCTTCTTCAACAATTTTTTCCTCTTCTCTGTTATTCTCTCTGCTTTCTTGCATTTTGCTTTGCCTCCTTGTGGTCGACATGTTGTTTCTTTTTGTTACTGTTTTCTTTGTCCCCGCCAAATGTGAAATTTTACAACACTCTATAAGTTGCAGAACACGACAAATATTTCTCCCCAAATTTAATAAATTTTCGCCACAAATATCAAATATGCAATCAGTAAATTTCAAAATAAATATCAAATGTACGATTGGTAAAAATATTAAATAATTCAATAGCAGTAAATATCAACTACCTACGATCAATCCATAAATCAAATATATTTTTACACCTGGAAAAATTGTCAAATTATCTCTGGATCACCTGTAGTTATTCCTTATCTCTTTCCCTACCATCAAATGCAAAGCTGCGATATTTTTTAAGCCACCACGTTCTGGGCTCCAGTTAATGTGATATTCAAAGATCGGTGTGCTCAAAGCAATTGATTAGATAATTAATTAATTAATTAAATTTAATTTTAATGATGCACTTGTGATTTAATCACACTATTTAATGCTCTAATCTCAGGGTTTTATATTGTCGTGCTTCAATATCTCCTTTGCTTTACATATGATAAATAAGGTCAAAGACTAACGGAATAAAACACATATATGGTACAAAAACATCTATTGAAATAAATTCACCCTCAAAATATCCTCTAAAAATAATATCTCCTATTCTGATTATTGAAATACTCCTACCACTATCTAAAGTACTTATTGAAATTTGCGTTATGAATAATTCTACAAAAAAAAATAAAACTGTCTCTCGGATGATGAGTTGTCCAAATTCTTGTCTCTGGTCGCCTACAATTTACTCCTAGCAGCCCCCTATGTAGTCAGCAATCTCGCAACAAACTATTGCAAGCCTATTGTCATCAATGACCCCCTACAGATGCACGTATCTTTCAAAAAACAATGCTAGCCTTTTCTCCTCTCAATAAACTGAATCTATTTCTCGTTCCGGCATGCAACGGTGACTCTTGGAATATAAGTAGAACAATATAACTTACAATGCTTTACGTGATGAGCCTCCGTCAGGACACTTATTTCAACAAACTCACAGCTATTCATTTATCTGCCTTACTACTTCAGGAGACTCTCAGAGATCACCACTATTCGACTTGACGATCATTTAACAACTATCGTCTAGAGTCACATTTGTTTAAAGGCCAGCACTAAACAGTAACGTTGAAAAAATTATTCTACCGTAAAATTAAATTATGTAAAAAATTATGAAAGTCCACTGACAACGATTCCAAAGAATTAAAATTCCAAATTGTCAATGTCAGATTCAACACCAACTTTTCCTACCATTAGAAATTTCCTAAAACTAATTACATGCCAATCGGTTTTTAAGGAGATTACATTCATTTAAATTTCTAAATACAATTGTTCCCTCGCCGCAAAAGTCCATTTGGGAAACCCGGTCTCATTGTCCAAACACATAACCACTTCCTTATCATACTAACTGTACAAAGAAAATACTTAATCCCTATTTAAATTTTGTTTACCTACGGCCATCCAAAGATAATTGACTTTCATTTCTTCGAAATGAATTTTGGTATATTTTTATTATATGTTTTAACTTTTCTAAAATATTAAGATCGAAACCATATTAATTCAAATTTTACATATCTTAACAATATATATATATATATATATATATATATATATATATATATATATATATATATATATATATATAGACTTTAGTTTTTTATTGAGGTTGCAGTCATTTATTTCTAAGGGGCAGGGTAAGAGAAACTCTGTGTTATAATCAAGCTTTCGCAAAATTTATTTGCTTCGTCAGGATTAGCTAAAATTATTATATAGTTATAAATAAATACAACGAAATGAAAGAACATTGCATAAAAATTAGTACAAAAACTTACAACGTGAGGCTTGTTCCTTAATTTGACATTTCTACAAAACATAAAATATCTAAAAAAATCTTTATCCTAATGGTTTTCAAGTTCCAATGTTTCAATTTTTACAATTCATGATAAAAAATATGATTTATTAATTTAGTTCTAAATTTGACTAATGCCAGAAAGACACTTAAATAATGTCAAAAAGACACTCGTAGGTATTTGTTTATTTGATTTTAAGTTGTTAAGAACTAGATTTTTGATTATTACTTGCTTGTGCATTTTAAAATTTTAGAAGTTATAGATGTATATACACATATATATCGAATACCAAATACCCAATAACCAAAAATATATTAAATACCAAATGAATATGTAAATGAATGAATGAATACCAAATACCCATATATATGGCATTTATAGATTTTGAAAAGGCATTCGACTCTACAGAACACTGGGCAGTGAAACAATCACTACACAATAGCAGAGTAGATTACAGGTATACAGAACTAATCTCTAATATATATAGTAAGGTCACAACTACGATCCAACTTGAAAACAGAATACACATCTCATATCTATCAAAAGGGGCGTTAGATAGGGAGATACGATTTCGCCGAAACTCTTTAACATTTTAACATTTAACTCTTTAACATTTAACAACGGAAGGATACATTTGTCATAGATTTTCGTTTTTAGATATTGAGGGTATTTTTTATTCTTCAATATGAAGCTGAGCTTACCAAACGAGGCCCACGCTAACTCCGTTCGTCTCTTTATTTCTACTATTTGGTTGTCTATATTCAATTTTATTATTTGTCCCAATTATATGTATCATTCACTTCCTCTATTTGATTTTGTTTAACTACGATTCTTAACTCATCTTCTTGATTTGTTATTACTTTTGTTTTGCTGTAATTCATATTTAATCCAACTTTACTGGCTTCTTGGTCTAATTGTTGTATCATTATTTGTATTTATCCCGTATCTGTAGCGATAAGGACGATGTCGTCAGCGTACCTTAGGTGATTTAAATATTGGCCGTTAATAATGATTCCATATTCTTCCCATTGTAATCTCTTAAAAATGTTCTTCTAGTGCTTGGTTAAAGAGTTTCGGCGAAATCGTATCTCCCTATCTAACGCCCCTTTTGATAGATATGAGATGTGTATTCTGTTTTCAAGTTGGATCGTAGTTGTGACCTTACTATATATATTAGAGATTAGTTCTGTATACCTGTAATCTACTCTGCTATTGTGTAGTGATTGTTTCACTGCCCAGTGTTCTGTAGAGTCGAATGCCTTTTCAAAATCTATAAATGCCATATATATGGGTATTTGGTATTCATTCATTCATTTACATATTCATTTGGTATTTAATATATTTTTGGTTATTGGGTATTTGGTATTCGATATATATGTGTATATACATCTATAACTTCTAAAATTTTAAAATGCACAAGCAAGTAATAATCAAAAATCTAGTTCTTAACAACTTAAAATCAAATAAACAAATACCTACGAGTGTCTTTTTGACATTATTTAAGTGTCTTTCTGGCATTAGTCAAATTTAGAACTAAATTAATAAATCATATTTTTTATCATGAATTGTAAAAATTGAAACATTGGAACTTGAAAACCATTAGGATAAAGATTTTTTTAGATATTTTATGTTTTGTAGAAATGTCAAATTAAGGAACAAGCCTCACGTTGTAAGTTTTTGTACTAATTTTTATGCAATGTTCTTTCATTTCGTTGTATTTATTTATAACTATATAATAATTTTAGCTAATCCTGACGAAGCAAATAAATTTTGCGAAAGCTTGATTATAACACAGAGTTTCTCTTACCCTGCCCCTTAGAAATAAATGACTGCAACCTCAATAAAAAACTAAAGTCTACATATTGTCAGTCAATAATACCAAACTTCTTTATATATATATATATATATATATATATATATATATATATATATATAGATATATATATATATATATATATATATATATATATATATATATATATATATATAATGAACCAGAAGTATTTGCTGACAACGTAAGGAAGTAAACGTTCAATATTGGGTTTGCAGCAATAAAAAATGAAATGTGTACTCTTGTAAATTTTTTATTCCAAGCTTTCGGACATCGCTATGTCCTTCATCAGGGAGCTACAAATGTGATGAATAGTTTGTTAACGTTGGTATAATTAATTAAACAAAAAAATTCGCTACTTACAAACTTATTGAGATTGTATCATCAATTATGTTATATTATAATGTTGATAAAATTTATCACAGTCTGTCATCTTTGTTAAGTCTAAAACTTACTCCTATATTTAAAATCAAAAATTGCTTTACATTCACAACACTTAATTATGATAAAACCATGCATGACATTGTTATTCTTAATTTTATTATATCGCCATTAGTTTTTGTCACGACAATCAAGTAGTTTTTATTATTGGCTTTTCGGAACTCTTCGTGTGTAAATTTAAAAATATTCGAATTGACAGATGAAAACTCCACACCCACAATATCAAGCAACTGGTAGTACAGCAAATTATAGGCCTATCATTGGGTGTATTGTGGCAATATAAATTATTTTATATTTGTTACTATTAGAAAGGAGTGAAGCTTTAACCTGTCAATTTTTCAACACAAAGCTTTTCAAACTAACATAAAAAAATTAAGGTCATAATTCTAACAACGTTACAATTGATTGAGTTTTTATTTTGTATGACCCCAGTATCTGTGTGTATTAAAAAATTACTAAATTTTTAAACAAACTTCAATGAAAAAAAAAAAATATCTTTTGAAAAAATCCTTCAAAAACTTTCTTTCCCTTAAATGTCCATTGGTAAATTATTGGTTTTGTTATTGTTGCATTTATCTAGATAGATATCTGTTACTACTACTTTGAGAAGTTCATTAGCTTACAGCAGGCATATAACCCAGTAAATGACCGTTTTGGACTGTAATTAGTAAAATTTTCAGGGGCTCCAGGGAACTCCGAATTGCATAAAAATTTGGATTTAGGTTCTACTTACCCTCCAGTTCAAAGTTGAATTTGTGCCGTTGGTTGCTTTTACTTGGGGGGTGACAGTCACCCCTTCTTGCGGGTGAAAAAAGGCGTGTATAAAATAAGTGCGTAAATGGATAAACTGACTGATTATAAACAACTTTCGTTCTATAGAGTTTTTTATGTAAGTTAATACTTTTCGGGTTATTTGCGACTGAAAATGTTTATTTTTTTAGTGAATATAATAAAGTGAATATTTTATCGAAAAAAATGTTCTAAGCAAAAGTGTAGCTTATAAAAATACGAAAAAAATGGTGTACCAATAAAGTCTATAATCTGAGTAAAAGCAAAGTTGTAGCTCATGAAATTACGTTCTTATTCGTATAATTTCAAATCGAATATTTTAACGTAAAATCACCGAAAAATTAATAAATTTTCTCGAAAAACCTATTAACATTTTTTAAAGTGCTTAAAAAAGTTTCATTTTAATTGTTTACAAAAGTTTTTTCTTCTTCATGTACCATTTCCTTTCAGAACATTGGTTACCATCATAGCTATCTTAATTTTATTAACTGCCATCCTAAACAGCATGCTTGTATCAACACCATACCAATCTCACAAGTTCTTCAACCATGAGGTTCTTCTTCGTCCTGGACTGCGTTTGCCCCCTATTTTTCCTTGCATAAAATTTTGTAACAACTTATATTTGGGACCTCTCATTACATGTCCGAAATACTCCAGCTTTCTCCACTTGATGCTTTTTATAATCTCAATAGTCTTGCTGAGACGTTCTAGTATTGTGGAGTTTCGAATCAATCTCCTTCACCCAGGAAACTTTTAAAATACTTCTATATCACCACATTTCAAAAGCCTCAAGACGAGTTAGATTGATTTTATACACAGTCCAGGACTCGACACCATAAAGTAAGACTGAGAACACGTAGCAGCAAAGTAGGGAGATCCTCAATGCCAATTTTAGGTTTCTGTTACATAACACCTTGGACATCCTTCTAAAAGCGGCTCTAGCCTGCTCTATCCTAGATCTAATTTCGTCGTGAAATTCTGTTTTTCAGACACTCTGTGACATTTTGATGCTAGAAACAAAAGTTTCTAGCATCAGAAATAAAGGAGTTACGCTGAAAAAAGTTGGCACTTTTTTTGGTAAAAAAAATCTTGAAAATCTCCCTCTATTGAGCACCCCAAATAAAATTATTCGTTACCGCTTTACCATTTACTTTAAATGTATGTGTATTGTTTATATGATCTGTAAGTTTGACCGATTTGAAGTGCTCATTTTTGAAAAAATTTGGTTTTATAGTAAAAAAAATTATAAAAATTTTGGAAACATTTTTTTTTCAAAATATCTTAAAAAGTATTAGTGGTAAGAAAAATCTCAGAGAGTAAAAAAATGTAGGTTTTGCTATTATAAATATGCAAGTTTAATTTTATTTTTCTGTAAGAAAAAATTGGTTAAGATATGACTGTTCAAAGTTTGCATATACTCGTGATTAGTGACTCGTTCAAGCCCTTTCAACTATAACCCTTTCAAAAATAAGCACTTTAAACCGGTGAAACTGTCAGATCATATACACAATATATAAGTAAAATAAATTGTTTGTAAAGAGGTAACGAATAATTTTATTTGGGGAGTTAAACACGAGGAGATTTCAATGCTTTTTACCAAAAAAAAGGGAACCAATTTTATTTTGAGCGTAATTCGCTTATTTTTTTATGTTATATAGACTTTTATAATCAATTAAAATAAAGGTTTTTTTTAACACTTTTAAAGTTTAAATGGGTTTTTACCGAAAATGATTCATTTTTTGGTTATTTTACGAAATATTCGATTTGCAATTGGACGAATAAAACCGTAGTTTTCATGAGCTACAAATTTGCTTTTACTCGGATTATAGACTTTATAGGCCTGTATCCCGCGTACCAAAAAAACTGAAGGCCTTCACTTCAAATTCAACTTTGAAGTGAAGGGGAAGCAGAGCCTAAATCCAAATTTTCATGCAATTCGGAGTTGCCCCTGAAAATTACACGGTATCTCCGTATTTCCCGTTCATTTACTGGGCTAATACACTCCACTTTAATGGTTTATGGTAGGGGAGCAAAGTATGCTAAATGTGCAGTCACTCGAGCGTTATGAAGACCTATTGGGTTGTGAAGAGTAGGTCTTAAAACCAAAAAAAGTTAAGTAAAGTTTTCCATTTTAGCGGGCGCTTGCCATTTTTTAATTTAATTTTCCATTTCCAACAATCGCTTTTTCCGATTATAACGCCATCTATCCATAATTCGAAAAAATGTTTCGAATAAAAGTTACTTATTTTTACGTAAGGTATCCAAATCTGCAATAAAAAATGGGGTTCCTATTTAAGATTTTAAAGTTACCCCCTCCCCACCTCCGTGGGGGGTCGTGTTTGGTGCCATTAGATAGATTTTTTAAAAATATTGAATAAGTGTATTTTACAGTTTTTCGATCTGATGTTCATTTCGCGAAATATCGGGGGATTCGTATTTAAAATAATAAATTTACCCCCCCCTCTCCCTGGGAAGTCGTGTTTGGTATCATTCGATAGATTTTAAAAAAATATTGAGTACGTATTTTTTAGTTTTTCGATCTGTCATTCATTTCGCGAAATATTCGCTTTTTTCTTGTGAAACTTTACGACTCACCCATTTCCTTACGCCCGGCTCAAATCGTCAGATTTTTGAAATATACACTCTTTTGCATGTACTTAACTTACCTTATCTTAATCTGACAATTTCGAGTTTTTTTAAGGATAGATTTTTTTTTTCGGGCCCCCCTTAACGAACTCCCCTGTGTTAAGAGCCAATATATGGTAGAGGTACATCTGCAGAGTACCAGGTTTCTCACCATATGATAATCTGACACGCTCGAGTAACTGCAAAAATCCCCGCTTGGGCTCCCCTACCATTAGTTACTCGTGTTTCTAAAGTCCGAATGATTCCACCTTTTAGGCCTGTATTGACATTTATACTGTCACATCCCATAACACTTAATTTGCTTAGATCTATATTATGGCTTTGTAAGGAGTCTAATATTTCTTCGGCAATATCTTTGGCACGCATCTTACACCCTTTCAAATGAGCTACCACACAACCCCTATTACCATTTAAAAAAGCATCGATTACGTCATCACTCTAAGACGGATGACGTCAAGAGTATGAAATATGTGTCAAAAAATTGCAATATGAAAATAAAACTCGACCTGTTTCGGCATTTCCTTAAAATCTAATAACTACTGCCAAATATCGAGGTGGACTCTTTTCTTTGGCCCACCCTGTATAATAGATTAGAATTTTTTTTAATCAAAAACCTTTTATAGAAGGTACATAATTTATTAAAAATTTCCTTACAGGGCTATATCACAAATGCAGAACGTTTTTGATCTAAAACAGATCATCATCAGTGCTGAACCTAAAATAAGTATAACCTTTGAAGATAAGGCAAAAATGTTTAATGTTGATTAAGACTGGAAAAACAAGGTTTGGTTATAATTACAGGGTGTTCACATGTTAAGCCACCAAAATTGGAAATATATGGGTAAACCGTATAAAATGTTACAGTAATGGAAACGTTGACATAAATTGTATTAAATAACATGGGTGTTTTAAATAATCCTATATTTAGCACCGGGCACCATTTGACCCCTCACATGGCTGGACACGTCCTGAGGTTGAGCGTCGTCACATATTGGACGGTCGACAACAACTGAATGTTAACAGAAATTTTGAAAGTCAGGACTCAACTGTCAGTGCAACAGGAAGTACCAATGTGTACCTATTGTTTCTCCAGCCAACACTTTGAGATTTGATTAAGTTAAAATTAACAGTAACAAACATCACTATGTTGTGGTTAAAAATAAAAACGTTCTGCTTTTGTGATGTAGCCCTGTTGATGTGATGAAGGAAAATCTGCATGCTGCCAACGTACGCATCAGATGATAAGGTTTTTTGACCTTACCATGATCAAATTTTTGTAATGTATTTTGTGACAGTCTTTTGTGCTTGTATTAGATGTTTTTCAATGTTTCAACCACAATTTCACAACTAACGACAAGATTTTTTTCCAAACATCGAACAAAGTTTTTTCAATCAATAAAAAACTGCATAAGAAAAGTTTTTTCAATCTTACATGGAATATCTCTCTCTTCATAATGGTATTTTGAAATCATTGACCATAGTTCTGAAGCCGAAAGTTCTCAGCCAGGAATTAAATATTTTACACACTTCAAAAGTACTTTTCTCTCCCTGTCATTCAGTAGTCATAAATGTGTACAAAAACCATTTCATTCTTTACAATTATTTTTATTATAACTTAGTAATGGACAAAATAACCTAATGTATTGAAGGGCTACTAAATGAAAGAGCGATATATCAAGATCCTAGGCTACGCTGGAGATGCTGGATTACTTGCCAGTAGCAAAGATGATATTTAGTGTATACATTGTACTCTTCCAGCAAAACAGCAAAAAAATACTAGATGACAATATTAACAGATTAAGTAAAATGTAGTTATATCCAAAGCACTAATAAGGTGCAATCTAGAGAAAATGAGAAAGGGAAAATAATAAACCAAGTTATGTCTTTCGCTTATTTGAAAGTGAATATAACAAGTCATCATGATATCTAGAAAGAAATAGTTAATCAAGTCACAAGCGCAGCAACCACTGCACGTTTACGTTCAACGTGAATTAAGAGGAAACAGTAGCGATCAACCGGTAGCGAAAACGCGTTCCAAGATTGCGGCTGTAATTTTGAATATTTTTTCGAGATATTTGGCACACTTATTCGTAATATAATAAAGAATGGCGGTACAGAGCCCAATTTGAAAAATATATTAATATGTGGAAATTACTCTGTAATTAAATACATTATTAAAAAAACGCGCCTGTACGGCCATTAAGAAGAACAAAAAATTACACTTTTTCAAATAAACTTTTTTATCCGATGCCTAGATTTTGTGTCATTTTGGAACTACTAAAATTTTTTATTTCATTAGTAGTTCCAAAATGACACAAAATCTAGGCATCGGATAAAAAAATTTATTTGAAGAAAGTTTTTGTTCTTCTTAATGGCGGTACAGGCTCGTTCTTTTAATATTGTATTTAATTACAGAGTAATTTCCACATATTAATATATTTTTCAAATTGGGCTCTCTACCGCCATTCTTTATAATATTACGAATACGTGTGCCAAATATCTCGAAAAAATATTCAAAATTACAGCCGCAATCTTGGAACGCGTTTTCGCTACCTGTTGGTCGCTGCTGTTTCCTCTTAAGAGGCATAGTTTAGAAAACAAGCTTCTAGAATTAAAAACAAAAACAAAGGCTTCTAAATCTTACGTTCAGCCAATAATTACGTACGCGATAAAAACAAGCGCTGAAACAAAGAAAATAAAGCAGGCCCATTAAAATAGCTGAGATGAAAACATTTAGATTTATAGTAGGGAAAATGGGATGCCTAAAATGTAGTGAGATAGGAAAGAGGAAAAAACAAAAAATTTAAAAAGAAATTTAACAGTTATAATTGCAAACATATAAGATATTTATAGAAAACCAAACGGAAAAAGGTTTCCAAAAAGACCACCAAGGAGGTGTTCTTTGGAATCTCAAATAAGAGCAAATATGCAAATCGAAGTATGAGGTCTGATATTATACTATTAGTCTATTAGTCTTTTATTCACGTGTACTGTTGTATCCCTGTTACTTACTCTTCACTGCTTTAGTGAAAGAAAACTTAGCAAACGGCAATAACAAAATTGCAACAAGAAAAAACCAGTGGTGAATAAAATAAGAAAAAAAATAAGAAGTAAAAAATAGGGGTTACTGATTTTAATACCAGACTATCAATAGTTACAGGGAATATTTTTATATCATTATTAATAGAATTTTGTGCTCCTCTGTTCCTAAAAACAAATACCGTACTTCGACCAAAATATTTTTTGACTTTCTCAGTCAAGCTGTACCAAAGACTTTGAAGTCTAGAACTTAAAAGTACGTAACAGAGAACTGCAAAAGTTACTTAATCAACTGACAAAACATAAAGTTACATTGCTGTAAGATTATTGTTGTTAACAATACTGTTAATAGTTCAGAATCATTATGAGGTATGCAAAAAGTGAAATGTCAGGCCAAAGACAAGCTAAAAGCCTATTATATCCGTATGAGAATTATTCTGATTTTTTATTATGTATTTTCAAGAAAAATAAAAAACTATACTAAATTTAAATTCAATACGCAGTAGAAATAAACCAAGTCACGTTAAATGCTAATAGGATCACTCCCGAATCATAATTTACAATGTGTGATCTTTGGAAATCATGATTTGAGATTTACAATATATAGGGCTTTTCATTCACAGTCACTTGTTTCGAGCTTCTGTCATGTGTCACATAATATTAATATATCTACGTCATACGTAATTGATATAACCAATGATACAAACCAAAGACGTATGACGTAGATATAATATTAATGTGACACATGACAGAAGCTCGAAACAAATGACAATCGATGAAAAGCCCTATATAGTCGGAAAATGAAAGAATACCCATAAACGATCACATCAATCACTTATTTTGTATTTGCTGTCTTTTTCTATAAATAACAAACGTTTGTTGTAGAAAAAGACAGCAAATACAAAATAAGTGATTGATGTGATCGTTTATGGCTGTTCTTTCACTTTTCCGACTGTATACATTGTAAATTCTGACTCGGGAGTGCTCCTAGTAGCATTTAACGGTTTGTTTATTTCTACTGCATCTTGATTTTAAATTTTGTATAGCATTGAAATTTTTATTTTACTGATACAAATAATAACATAACTTACATAAAGTTTTTTGAGGTTGACTTGTAGAACCCAATCTTTGAATTTTTCCTGGTGACGTTAATAAACTGCCTAATAATGAAGTGTATTTTAAATCTATAAAATATATCCATATTAAGACACCTATAAACAAAACTTTTACTTTGAAGCTTCGTTTAAGTTTTAAAATTTGTAGTTGAAACAACATTCTGTATACCGTTAAGGCAGCATCACCGTAATATTTGACGCCTGCTATATGCTTCCACAAAAATGGAAACACTATTAACATTAATGTAAACGATGTCAGCATATAAGGACCAAAATAACTAAAGTAGAAGTTTGCACGTTTTTTAAGAAGTGTAGTCTGCAAAACAGAATAAGTAACTCCCTTTACCAGATCCTGGACTTTATTTAAATCTACGTGCTCGCCGTTGTCAGATCCATACAAAATAAGATCTATGTTTCGGTCTGACATGTCTCTCTCTGCTGTATCAAATGTATCTGTCTTGAGATAACTAGAAACAAATAAAATCGATTAAATAAAATTAATTACAGTTCTAAACTTAAAAGTAAAAATGTGACTTTCCCGAATGTAAAGTCCTAATGTATTATCTGTTCAAAGTCAGTTATAATTTCTGTACTAATGATGTTTTAGTAAGAAAGGTAAACTAAAAAGGTTGATAAGTCTTTCATAAAAAATTCACAAGGAAAAGTTTTCCTGTGGTTGGTTGTATACCATGTATACCATTACCTGGATTCTTCGGTTGATCTGTCCAATGTACGACTTTCCACAATCCCCACACGGAATCTCGTATACACCTTGGCTTTCTAACGATATTTTGGTCTTTGGTGTTGGTAAAATAGTTGAGATCTTTCTGTCCGTATTAAATATCGTTTCTATGTTGTGTTTTCTCAGCACTCTCCCTATTTTCTCTGTCGTACACTTCACATATGGCAGAATGGTTTTGCCGATCGGTTTATTGTCTACTGTAGGGTCCTTATCTCTTCTTCGAGCATTTTGAGCTTTTTCTATGTTGTATGTTGAGAAGCCGATTTTTCTTAACGCTGTTTTCACGTTATGCATTTCTTCATTTTGATGTTCTTGGTCTGTCAGTCTTTCGGATCTTGTAATCAAGGTTTTGATGACTGAATGCAATTGTGCAGGATGGTGGTGTGAAGCAGCATTTAGATATCTATCGGCATGTGTCGGTTTCCGATACACTGTATGGCCTATGTGTCCGTCTTTTTTCTTTATTATTAACACATCTAAGAATGGAATTTGATCGTTTTCTTCCAGTTCCATGGTAAACTGAATTTTATGGTGGATATTGTTGAAGTGTTCTAAAAAAGCCTTTAGTTTTTCTTCTCCATGGGTCCAGATAATAAAAGTGTCATCCACGTATCTAAGCCACAGTTTGGGTTTGTATTCAGCTGTTTCTATTGCCCGCTGTTCTATTTCCTTCATAAACAAGTTCGCTACTACTGGTGACAGTGGGGAACCCATCGGTGCTCCCTCAACTTGTTTATATCTTTTTTTCCTTATAGATGAAATAAGTGTTATTTAAACAGTGTTTGGTTAGGTTTAGTGTATCCGGTGATATTGGATGCTTTTTGCTTATGATGCATCGAAGCTGACTAGCAAATGTCCCGGCTCAAGAGTCACACCTTTTATACGCTCGATGAAGTGGCTCGCGTTATTGACGTAAGAATCCGCTTTTTCCGCGTATGGTTGCAGCTGTTGGGCCAGAAATTTCGCCAGCGGTTGTAAGGGAGATCCGATGGAGCTCACAATTGGTCGCAGTGGTAATCCTGCCTTGTGTAACTTGGGTAGGCCGTAAAATTTGGGGCATCTAGATGACTTCTCTCTAGGTATGAGATGGACCTGTTGTTTTTTATTAATATTTGAGGCTTTGATCTTGGCTTTTGTTATTTTCTCTAGATAGGTTGTCGGGTCTGACGAGATGTTTTGATATGTTGTATCATTTAAGATGTCGTTTATTTTTGTTTCGTAGTCTTGAATATTCATCACTATCGTAGCGTTGCCTTTGTCAGCTGGAAGCACGATGATTCCTTTGTTGTTCTTCAAATTATGTAAGGCTTCTTTCTCCTCCCGTGTTAAATTTCTTTTTGGTGGTTTAGCTGTTCTTAATATTTTTGATACGTCTTGGCGTATGATCTCGGCTGTTTCTGCTGGGAGATTAGTAATTGTAGTCTCTACCTCAGTAATGATGTTTTCTACGGGAATGTATGTAGGTGCAACAGCAAAATTGAAACCTTTTGCAAGAACACTATTCGTGGCTTCATCCAGTGTCAGATTTGAAAAATTATATACTAAATTGTTTGTTTCTATTTGTGGATTTTCTTTCTGTTTTGGCCGCTGTTGTAGTAACAAATTTTCAAACTTTTTAATTTGTTTGGTCTTAGTGAGATCAGCATCTGTTTCTGCTCGAAAGTTTGTCAGTTGTTCAAAGAAATTCCATAATGTTGGATGGATTGTGTTACTTAGTTTAAGATGCAGCTGTAATGATTATGCATTCATTTTGTCGATGTCTCTTCTGGTATCATGGATTGCCTCTCTAATAAGCGCCAGGCTTGCTCTTCTTAAGATGTTCTTAGTTTTATAGTTGTTTTTGTGAAAAGTGAGCTTCATACAAGTCGGTATAATGCTTTCGTCACGGCAGCGTTCTAAAAACGTAAGGTTGCATAACAACGTTCTTCGTTTCGATCGTAGTTTTTCGTATCTTCTGATGTCTGTTAGAATTTCCTCCCCGTAGAGGTTAATTATGTTACACTTGAAGTTTCCGCGGGAGCTATATGTGCTTTCTGTTGTTTTCCGGGTTTGACTCCGCGTTGAATAATTTTGGTTTTGAGAAAAACCATTATTTTGACGACGTTTCGGCAAAATCTCACTTACCATTGTCAAGTCAGGTGGTTCCGCTTCTCGCTGATGCTTGAAGTAAACTGAATTTTTACTCACTATACCGTCGCTTATGTAGTTTATCCTGATGCTGCTTGCCCTGCGCGAACTCTGGCTCTTGTTATTGGTCCGGTGTAGGTTGCAGTCGTCGGCGGGTTGTTACGCGTGGATGTTGCGGTCTGATTTATTTTGGGCTTTTTCTTCAGTACCGTTTTCCATGTTGTAGGAAGCCGTTGCGCATCATCTCTTTGGTTTAAGCCGTTGGGATTTCTTTCAATTTCTATCGATTCTCTGATTTCCCGTTTTCTTTTTACTTCGATGTTAGCTAACATCGTTGTTTGGTTCAAGTTTATTGTGTGTCCTGTATTTGCGGCATGTTGAGCCAGGGATGACGTGGTTTCTCCCCTTTCGATAGCATTTCGGTGTTCTTCTCGTCTTACCTGGATTCTTCGGTTGGTCTGTCCAATGTACGACTTTCCACAATCCCCACACGGAATCTCGTATACACCTTGGCTTTCTAACGATATTTTGGTCTTTGGTGTTGGTAAAATAGTTGAGATCTTTCTGTCCGTATTAAATATCGTTTCTATGTTGTGTTTTTTCAGCACTCTCCCTATTTTCTCTGTCGTACCCTTCACATATGGCAGAATGGTTTTGCCGATCGCTTTATTGTCTACTGTAGGGTCCTTATCTCTTCTTCGAGCATTTTGAGCTTTTTCTATGTTGTATGTTGAGAAGCCGTTTTTTCTTAACGCTGTTTTCACGTAATGCATTTCTTTATTTTGATGTTCTTGGTCTGTCAGTCTTTCGGATCTTGTAATCAAGGTTTTGATGACTGAATGCAATTGTGCAGGATGGTGGTGTGAAGCAGCATTTAGATATTTATCGGTATGTGTCGGTTTCCGATACACTGTATGGCCTATGTGTCCGTCATTTTTCTTTATTATTAACACATCTAAGAATGGAATTTGATCGTTTTCTTCCAGTTCCATGGTAAACTGAATTTTATGGTGGATATTATTGATGTGTTCTAAAAAAGCCTTTAGTTTTTCTTCTCCATGAGTCCAGATAATAAAAGTGTCATCCACGTATCTAAGCCACAGTTTGGGTTTGTATTCAGCTGTTTCTATTGCCCGCTGTTCTATTTCCTTCATAAACAAGTTCGCTATTACTGGTGACAGTGGGGAACCCATCGGTGCTCCCTCAACTTGTTTATAACTTTGTTCCTAATAGATGCAATAAGTGTTATTTAAACAGTGTTTGGTTAGGTTTAGTGTATCCGGTGATATTGGATACTTTTTGCTTATGATGTCCAATGATTCATCTATAGGAACATTCGTGAAAAGTGAGACCACATCGAAGCTGACTAGCAAATGTCCCGGCTCAAGAGTCACACCCTTTATACGCCTGATGAAGTGGCTCGCGTTCTTGACGTAAGAATCCGCTTCTTCCGCCTATGGTTGCAGCTGTTGGGCCAGAAATTTCGCCAGCGGTTGTAAGGGAGATCCGATGGAGCTCACAATTGGTCGCAGTGGTAATCCTGCCTTGTTTACCTTGGGTAGGCCGTAAAATTTGGGGCATCTAGATGACTTCTCTCTAGGTATGAGATGGACCTGTTGTTCTTTATTGATATTTGAGGCTTTGATCTTGGCTTTTGTTATTTTCTCTAGATAGGTTGTCGGGTCTGACGAGATGCTTTGATATGTTGTATCATTTAAGATGTCGTTTATTTTTGTTTCGTAGTCTTGAATATTCATCCCTATCGTAGCGTTGCCTTTGTCAGCTGGAAGCACGATGATTTCTTTGTTGTTTTTCAAATTATGTAAGGCTTCTTTCTGTTCCTGCGTTAAATTTCTTTTTGGTGGTTTAGCTGTTCTTAATATTTTTGATACGTCTTGGCGTATGATCTCGGCTGTTTCTGCTGGGAGATTAGTAATTGTAGTCTTTACCTCAGTAATGATGTTTTCTACGGGAATTTATGTAGGTGCAACAGCAAAATTGAAACCTTTTGCAAGAACACTATTCGTGGCTTCATCCAGTGTTAGATTTGAAAAGTTATATACTAAATTGTTTGTTTCTATTTGTGGATTTTCTTTCTTTTTTGGCCGCTGTTGTAGTAACAAATTTTCAAACTTTTTAATTTGTTTGGTCTTAGTGAGATCAGCATCTGTTTCTGCTCAAAAGTTTGTCAGTTGTTCAAAGAAATTCCATAATGTTGGATGGATTGTGTTACTTAGTTTAAGATGCAGCTGTAATGATTCTGCTATCATTTTGCCCATGTCTCGTCTGGTATCATGGATTGCCTCTATAATATTTATTCAACTAATAATAATTTATTCTCTAATATTTATTCTCTAATTATTCAACGCGGAGTCAAACCTGGAAAACAACAGAAAGCACATTAATCTCCCGCGGAAACTTCAAGTGTAACATAATTAACCTCTACGGGGAGGAAATTCTACCAGACATCAGAAGATACGAAAAACTACGATCGAAACGAAGAACGTTGTTATGCAACCTTACGTTTTTAGAACGCTGCCGTGACGAAAGCATTATACCGACTTGTATGAAGCTCACTTTTCACAAAAACAACTATAAAACTAAAAACATCTTAAGAAGAGCAAGCCTGGCGCTTATTCGATTATGGAATTTCTTTGAACAACTGACAAACTTTCAAGCAGAAACAGATGCTGATCTCACTAAGACCAAACAAATTAAAAAGTTTGAAAATTTGTTACTACAACAGCGGCCAAAAAAGAAAGAAAATCCACAAATAGAAACAAACATTTTAGTATATACCTTTTCAAATCTGACACTGGATGAAGCCACGAATAGTGTTCTTGCAAAAGGTTTCAATTTTGCTAATGCACCACCATAAACATCAAAATGAAGAAATGCATAACGTGAAAACAGCGTTAAGAAAAAACGGCTTCTCAACATACAACATAGAAAAAGCTCAAAATGCTCGAAGAAGAGATAAGGACCCTACAGTAGACAATAAACCGATCGGCAAAACCATTCTGCCATATGTGAAAAGGGTACGACAGAGAAAATAGGGAGAGTGCTGAGAAACACAACATAGAAACGATATTTAATACGGACAGAAAGATCTCAACTATTTTACCAACACCAAAGAACAAAATATCGTTAGAAAGCCAAGGTGTATACAAGATTCCGTGTGGGGATTGTGGAAAGTCGTACGTTGGACAGACCAATCGAAGAATCCAGGTAAGACGAGGAGAACACCGAAATGCTATCGAAAGGGGAGAAACCACGTCATCCCTGGCTCAACATGTCGCAAATACAGGACACACAATAAACCTGAACCAAACAGCGATGTTAGCTAACATCGAAATAAAAAGAAAACGGACAATCAGAGAATCGATAGAAATTGAAAGAAATCCCAACGGCTTAAACAAAAGAGATGATGGGCAACGGCTTCCTACAACATGGAAAACGGTACTGAAGAAAAAGACCAAAATAAATCAGGCCGCAACATCCACGCGTAACATCCCGCAGACGACTGCAACCTACACCGGACCAATAACAAGAGCCAGATTTCGCGCAGGGCAAGCAGCATCAGGATCAAGTACATAAGCGACGGTATAGTGAATAAAAATTCAGTTTACTTCAAGCAGCAGCGAGAAGCGGAACCACCTGATTTGACAATGGCAAGTGAGATCTTGCCGAAACGTCGTCAAAATAATGGTTTTTCTCAAAACCAAAATTATTCAACGCGGAGTCAAACCCGGAAAACAACAGAAAGCACATATAGCTTCCGCGGAAACTTCAAGTGTAACATAATTAACCTCTACGGGGAGAAAATTCTACCAGACATCAGAAGATACGAAAAACTACGATCGAAACGAAGAACGTTGTTATGAAACCTTACGTTTTTAGAACGCTGCCGTGACGAAAGCATTATACCGACTTGTATGAAGCTCACTTTTCACAAAAACAACTATAAAACTAAAAGCATCTTAAGAAGAGCAAGCCTGGCGCTTATTAGAGAGGCAATCCATGATACCAGACGAGACATCGCCAAATTGAATGCAGAATCATTACAGCTCCATCTTAAACTAAGTAACACAATCCATCCAACATTATGGAATTTCTTTGAACAACTGACAAACTTCGAGCAGAAACAGATGCTGATCTCACTAAGACCAAACAAATTAAAAAGTTTGAAAATTTGTTACTACAACAGCGGCCAAAAAAAAAGAAAATCCACAAATAGAAACAAACAATTTAGTATATAACTTTTCAAATCTGGCACTGGATAAAAACACGAATAGTGTTCTTGCAAAAGGTTTCAATTTTGCTGTTGAACCTACATACATTCCCGTAGTAAACATCATTACTGAGGTAGAGACTACAATTACTAATCTCCCAGCAGAAACAGCCGAGATCATACGCCAAGACGTATCAAAAATATTAAGAACAGCTAAACCACCAAAAAGAAATTTAACACGGGAAGAGGAAGAAGCCTTATATAATTTGAAGAACAACAAAGAAATCATCGTGCTTCCAGCTGTCAAAGGCAACGCTACGATAGTGATGAATATTCAAGACTACGAAACAAAAATAAACGACATCTTAAATGATACAACATATCAAAGCATCTCGTCAGACCCGACAACCTATCTAGAGAAAATAACAAAAGCCAAGATCAAAGCCTCAAATATCAATAAAGAACAACAGGTCCATCTCATACCTAGAGAGAAGTCATCTAGATGCCCCAAATTTTACGGCCTACCCAAGGTATACAAGGCAGGATTACCACTGCGACCAATTGTGAGCTCCATCGGATCTCCCTTACAACCGCTGGCGAAATTTCTGGCCCAACAGCTGCAACCATACGCGGAAGAAGCGGATTCTTACGTCAAGAACGCGAGCCACTTCGTCGAGCGTATAAAAGGTGTGTCTCTTGAGCCGGGACATTTGCTAGTCAGCTTCGATGTGGTCTCACTTTTCACGAATGATCTTATAGATGAATCATTGGACATCATAAGCAAAAAGTATCCAATATCACCGGATACACTAAACCTAACCAAACACTGTTTAAATAACACTTATTTCATCTATAAGGAACAAAGATATAAACAAGTTGAGGGAGCACCGATGGGTTCCCCACTGTCACCAGTAATATCGAACTTGTTTATGAAGGAAATAGAACAGCGGGCAATAGAAACAGCTGAATACAAACCCAAAACTGTGGCTTAGATACGTGGATGACACTTTTATTATCTGGACCCATGGAGAAGAAAAACTAAAGGCTTTTTTAGAACACATCAAAAATATCCACCATAAAATTCAGTTTACCATGGAACTGGAAGAAACCGATCAAATTCCATTCTTAGATGTGTTAAAAATAAAGAAAAAAGACGGACACACAGGCCATACAGTGTATCGGAAACCGACACATACCGATAGATATCTAAATGCTGCTTCACACCACCATCTTGCACAATTGCATTCAGTCATCAAAACCTTGATTACAAGATCCGAAAGACTGACAGACCAAGAACATCAAAATGAAGAAATGCATAACGTGAAAACAGCGTTAAGAAAAAACGGCTTCTCAACATACAACATAGAAAAAGCCCAAAATGCTCGAAGAAGAGATAAGGACCCTACAGTAGACAATAAACCGGTCGGCAAAACCATTCTGCCATATGTGAAGGGTACGACAGAGAAAATAGGGAGAGTGCTGAGAAAACACAACATAGAAACGATATTTAATACGGACAGAAAGATCTCAACTATTTTACCAACACCAAAGAACAAAATATCGTTAGAAAGCCAAGGTGTATACGAGATTCCGTGTGGGGATTGTGGAAAGTCGTACATTGGACAGACCAACCGAAGAATCCAGGTAAGACGAGAAGAACACCGAAATGCTATCGAAAGGGGAGAAACCACGTCATCCCTGGCTCAACATGTCGCAAATACAGGACACACAATAAACCTGAACCAAACAACGATGTTAGCTAACATCGAAGTAAAAAGAATACGGGAAATGAGAGAATCGATAGAAATTGAAAGAAATTCCGACGGCTTAAACCAAAGAGATGATGCGCAACGGCTTCCTACAACATGGAAAACGGTACTGAAGAAAAAGACCAAAATAAATCAGGCCGCAACCTTCACGCGTAACATCCCGCCGAAGACTGCAACCTACACCGGACCAATAACAAGAGCCAGAGTTCGCGCAGGGCAAGCAGCATCAGGATCAACTACATAAGCGACGGTATAGTGAGTAAAAATTCAGTTTACTTCAAGCAGCAGCGAGAAGCGGAACCACCTGACTTGACAATGGCAAGTGAGATCTTGCCGAAACGTCGTCAAAATAATGGTTTTTCTCAAAACCAAAATTATTCAACGCGGAGTAAACCCGGAAAACAACAGAAAGCATATATAAGTATATATATATATATATATATATATATATATATATATATATATATATATATATATATATATATATATTTATATATATATATATTAACTGTAGCTACAGGCACCCAGTAAACCGACGTCAATGTAGCTCCCGGTGTATATTGTATATAGTAAATATTGATATTGTAGCGGAAGAGAAATCTTGGCCGATCCCCGTATAACAGTAAACACCTCGAGAATGACGTAATCGGATGTGCTAGGCCTCGCCGGAGAATTCTGGAACGTACGTCACGTAGGCGGAACAAGCCGATAGCTCGAGATGGGAGTCGATTGTTCCAGAATAACAACTGGGTATAAATACGGGCATATTTTGTAAATAAGTTTAGTGTATAAGATAAATTCGTCTGTAACTTATATAAATAAAGTCGTATATAAATTACGAACCGCTAGTTTTATTGTAATTAGAAGTAATTACACTAATCACGCTACAGTTGGTGTCGGTGTTCGGTAAACTTAGTGCGATATAAATAAGTGAATTACAGAGAGACTTTAAAAGACTTTTCGTCGGGAATAACCGGAGTGCGTTAATTGTTCGGTATTCGGAAAGACTTTAAAATACTTTTGGACTTTATTCGTCGGGAATAGTTAAAGTGCGTTGATTGTTCGGTATTCGGAAAGACTTTTAAAAGACATTTTGGAAAGTACGTGTGTGCCGACCAAAGATGTTGCTACGAGAACTTACAGTAAAACAGCTCCGTGAACAGCTAGAGGAACGGGATCTGGACAGCAGTGGGCTCAAGATAGTCCTACAAGCACGACTCGAGGAAGTCCTAACGAAGAACGGAGATGATCCAGAGACGTTCCACTTCCAGTCAGCAGAACAAGCAATCTTATCGAAATTAAAAACTGTTTCTGAAACGATTGATGATACTTCTAAGATAAGCAACGAGAAATTTGAAAGTGTTTCTCAAAAGATCGATGAAACTTCTAGACAGAACAACGAGAAATTTGAAAGTGTTTCTCAAAAGATCGATGAAACTTCTAGAAAAAGCGACGAGAAACTTGAAGAAGTTTGTAAACAGAACAACGAAAAACTTGAAGAAGTTAGTAAAAAAAACAATGAGAAATTCGAAACCATTTCTCAAAAGATCGATGAAACTTGTAGAAAAAGCGATAAGAAATTTGAAAGTGTTTCTCAAGTAATAAAAGACATTTGTAGACAGACCGACGAGAAATTTGAAGAAGTTTCCAGAACATTCGATAAGATACAGAAAAGTGTAGACGACAATAAAGAAATGCTAGAAGAGAAGATCAAACAACTAGAGAGCATGATAACTGATACAAAAGTACAACCATCAGTTAATGCAGTAGCTTTAGATCTTGTAGTGAAGGATGAAACACCGAGAGACGAAACATCGCATCATATGAGATTTAAATTACCACCATTCGATGGGAAGTCCTCTTGGTCCATATACCTTAGACAATTCGAAGTTATTGCGACCGCCAACCATTGGACCGAACAAGAAAAGGCTGTTTCCTTGACTGCTGCTTTGCGAGGTGATGCTGCAGATATATTAATATCAATTCCTAAGGGTCAAGAAAAATGTTACCAGACCTTGTTCACTCGTCTAGAAAAACGCTATGGAGATGCCCATCTACAACAAGTATACAAAGCACAACTGAGAAATAGAAGTCAACGAGCAAGTGAGAATCTGCAAGAATTTGAAGCAGATGTGGCTCGTGTGGTGCGGTTGGCTTATCCGGAGGTGCCAGACAGCGTTTTAGAAGAAATTGCGGTAGATACCTTTGTCAATGGGCTGAAAGATAGTGAACTACAGAAAGCTTTACGACTAGCAAGACCGAAAGTTTTAGATGAAGCACTTGCTATTGCATTGGAACACGAAACGGCTAGTCAAACTTCACGAAGCCATAGAGTAAGAACCATTGAAGAAAGTGACGAACACAACGATGAACGTCTGGAGGAAATGATACGGAGAGTATTGAGTAATCAGATGCCAAAGAGACGCGAGCCTAGATGTTGGAATTGCGGAGACGTAGGCCACATTCGACGTAATTGTAAGAAGATCGTACAGCCGTCGGAAAACTAGAGCGGGTCGACACCAAGGGGCAACTGCCGACCTCGAGAACTAGAGCCCCAATAGTAACTGTCAACCTTACGTCCTCCGGTGGAATCCACAACTTATACATCGAAGGTCGTATCAATAATAGATGTAGATCATTTTTGGTGGATACAGGTGCAACGAGAACTATCGCACGTCCAGATGTACGAGACCATAATAAATTATCACCTGCAACAGTAAAGCTTAGAACAGCAACTGGTGAGCTAATTAATACATATGGCGAGGCTAATATGTCAGTATCCATTGGCCAGACCACAGTTGAACATCAAGTATTAATTGCCGAGATCTCCGACGAGTTCATATTGGGGATGGACGTACTACGAAAAGTGGGGGCAATATTGGATGTTCAAAATGGAGTTCTCAGGATCAACGGTGAAGAGTTGCCCTTTCACGACGACAAAGAAGATGTCATCCGCTTACTAACTACATGCGACGTAACCATACCCGGTAATAGTGAGAAAATTCTGATAACCATGCTTGATGGACACTGCCGAGAGGGAAGTTTAAGGATGGTCGAAGATGTAGAAAATGTCGAGTTCCTAACGGCGAAAACTTTGGTAAAAGTTCGAGATGTCATCCCTGTAAGAGTTATGAATTTAAGGGAAACTGCTATTAAGTTAAGTAGAGGAGCTTTGATCGGACAGTGTGTTCCCGTGGCTTCAATTTGCTCTATGAATACCAATGAGAAATCATCAAAGTCAAAGTATCCAAAAGACCTTGTCGAGATGATCATTGAAAGATGCCAAGACCTTGACTATGAACGAACGGAAAAAGTAAGGTCTATGCTGATAGAGTATCAAGATGTTTTTGCTATTGATAAGAAGGATAAGGGCAAAACAAGCATAGTAACGCATAAAATAAATACCGGAGACGCTCAGCCAATCAGACAACGGCCTAGACGACTTCCATTTGCGAAAAGAGATGAGGCCGAAGAGATTATCAAGGATATGGACAAACAAGGAGTAATTGAACCATCGAACAGTCCATGGACATCACCAGTAGTTCTGGTAAAGAAGAAAGATGGTTCAACGCGTTTTTGTATCGACTACCGCCAGCTCAATGCGGTAACAAAAAAAGATAGTTATCCTTTGCCCAGAATAGACGATACATTGGATACTCTCTCCGGTTCTCGTTGGTTTTCCACACTCGATTTAAAAAGTGGATATTGGCAAGTAGACATGGAGCCAGCCGATCGGGAGAAAACCGCATTTTCGATAGGATCAGGGCTTTGGCAGTTCACGGCTATGCCGTTTGGTTTATGTAATGCCCCTGCCACATTTGAAAGATTAATGGAGGCCGTTTTAAGAGGTCTAACATGGAAAACATGCCTGGGGTACTTGGATGATGTAATTGTGGTTGGAAGGTCCTTTGATGAACATGCCAAGAATCTAATAGACGTCTTTCAATGATTGAGGGCAGCCAACTTGAAGTTAAGTCCGAAGAAATGTCACATGTTTCGACGAGAAGTTAAGTACTTAGGACATATTGTATCGAGTAATGGTGTAACAGCTGATCCTGAAAAAATTGATGCAATTAAAGATTGGCCAGTACCAAAAGATAAACATGAAATTAGAAGTTTCCTTGGCCTATGTACATATTACCGACGATTTGTCAAAGGATTTGCCAATATCTCCAAGCCCCTAACAAAGTTGACGGAGGAGGGCAAAGAATATACATGGAGTGAAGAGTGCCAAAAAGCTTTCGAACAACTACAAATGGCTCTGATCAGTGCAACGATATTAAGCTACCCGGGACAGGCAGGAAAATTTGTTTTGGATACCGATGCTAGCAACAGTGCTATAGGAGCTGTTCTCTCCCAAATCCAGGACGGACAGGAAAAAGTCATCGCTTATTTCAGCAAAGTCCTGTCGAAACCGGAAAGAAACTATTGCGTTACCAGAAGAGAACTGCTGGGTGTAGTGAAGGCTTGCGAACATTTCCATAAATACTTGTATGGCAGAAAGTTCCTTCTTCGCACCGATCACGCTGCTCTAAAATGGCTCATACAATTCCGTAATCCAGAGGGCCAGATGGCAAGATGGTTAGAACGATTACAAGAATATGATTACGAGATAGAACACAGGGCCGGAAGAGTTCACTCAAATGCTGATGCCCTTTCGAGACGACCATGCAGTGCGAATTGTAATCACTGTGCCAAATTAGAGGAACGATTTTGCCCCGTGAGACGAACCACCGTAATTAATGAGCAATGGCAGCCCCAACAGTTACAAGACGCCCAAGAAGATGATCCATGTATAAAAAGAGTATTGGATTGGATGCGGCAAGGTGAGAGACCTAGTTGGCAGAACATTAGTGCATGTAGTCCAGAAGTCAAGGCCTACTGGAGCCAATGGAATTGCCTGGTACTAAAAGATGATCTTCTGTACAGAACCTTTGAGAACGATGATGGTACAGAATCTAAGCTTCAGTTAATTGTACCTAAAAGTAAAGTGTCAGAAGTATTGCGTCAGTTGCATGACGGTACATCAGGTGGACACTTTGGTATTACGAAGACTCTGCAAAAGGTTTGAGAACGGTTCTATTGGGTGAACTGTAAAGATGATGTAAGAAGATGGTGCCGAAAATGTGAACTGTGTGCATCCGGTAATGGTCCGGTTGGTAAAAAGAGAGCACCCATGAGACAGTACAATGTTGGAAGTCCTATGGAAAGAGTAGCTATCGACATTGCAGGTCCATTTCCAGAAACCGATGCTGGAAATAAATATATCCTGGTAGCCATGGATTATTTTACAAAATGGACTGAGGCCTATGCATTACCAAATCAAGAAGCTGCTACCGTTGCAGAGGTACTTGTTAAAGAATTCTTTAGCCGATTTGGTGTTCCCTTGGAGATCCACTCCGACCAAGGGCGAAACTTTGAGTCAGCTCTTTTCCAAAACGTTTGTAAATTTATTGGTGCCAATAAGACCAGAACAACACCCCTGCATCCCCAATCAGATGGGATGGTCGAGAGGATGAACCGAACGATGGGTAAACACTTGTCCAAAGTTGTATCTGAACATCAGCGAGATTGGGACCAACACATTCATTTATTCCTGATGGCCTACCGCTCGGCCGTAAATGAAACTACAGGTCAAACACCAACCTGCCTGATGTTGGGTCGTGAAGTTCGGTTGCCCTGTGACCTAGAGTTTGGCTGCGGACCTTCCGAGGAACATGTTGCAGGCGAAGACTACGTTGACCGCCTGAAATTACGAATGAACAACATTCATGAACTTGCCCGACAACACATCCAGATAGCCAGTGACAGAATGAAAGATCAATATGATTCTCGATGCAAGAATGAAAGCTTCGAAGTAGGTGATCTTGTCTGGCTTTATAATCCGCAACGTCGTCGAGGCTTATGTCCTAAACTGCAAAGACAATGGGAAGGTCCATATGAAGTTAAGAAGAAAATAAATGACGTAATATATAGAATTAAGAAGTTGCCAAATGGTAAACCAAAAGTTATTCACATAAATCGTCTTGCACCATATGCTGGCTCAAATGAAACAGAAGAAGCACGAGTCCTCCAACAGGAGATGAAAGATGTCGCACAGCCAAGTTTTAATCAATTTATGTCAAATTACGCAGCGAGAAAGAGTGCTAGATTCGGTGTGATCACAGAAGTTCAGCAAGATCTGTTTGGTGTTCCAGAAAACGTCTCTCTGGCCCACTGTGTTGCCCAAGACCTCGAGATGACTAAAGGAATATCGTCCGTATTCAATAGAAAGTTCGGCCGCCTGGACGAGTTAAGAAATCAGCATCCTAAAATTGGAAGAGTACTGCGATTGGAAGATGGTCCTCGATCTTTGCTGTATATGGTGACCAGAAAGTCTTATACGGACACGCCAGGCTACGAGAACATATGGCGTGCTCTAACTAATTTGAAGAAAATCGTGTGTAATTATGACATCAAAAATTTGGCTTTACCAAAAATAGGCCATGCAGTAGAAAATCTGGATTGGAAGATTATGAGAAGCATGCTTGAAGTGGTCTTCAGAGGAACTGGTGTACAAATCACTGTGTGTTGCATGAACCCGAAGATGTCGTACCCTTCAAAGACAGTAGACTGTTATTTCTTCTTGAAGGGTGTATGCAGAGCTGGAGAGTCGTGTAGATTCCGCCATCCTGGGCCTTCATTTAGAGTTGCTGATCGAGACGCTCAGATCTTAAGAGGGGAGCAGTGTAGCGGAAGAGAAATCTTGGCCGATCCCCGTATAACAGTAAACACCTCGAGAATGACGTAATCGGATGTGCTAGGCCTCGCCGGAGAATTCTGGAAGGTACGTCACGTAGGCGGAACAAGCCGATAGCTCGAGATGGGAGTCGATTGTTCCAGAATAACAACTGGGTATAAATACGGGCATATTTTGTAAATAAGTTTAGTGTATAAGATAAATTCGTCTGTAACTTATATAAATAAAGTCGTATATAAATTACGAACCGCTAGTTTTATTGTAATTAGAAGTAATTACACTAATCAGGCTACAATATTTAGGCACCCAGAAACTATTTGGTAATTATGCATCCAAGTTGTATAAAATTTTGATAATATATTACAAACAAGCACCACGCAGCATTGCCACATTTATGGGGGTCACATTGACTGTTTTTCTGGTTAAAGTGTATATTAGTTATTTAAAGTTGACACTGATTTTACATGTTCATAAAATATGTATGTAAAAGTGGGTGCCACTAATTATCGTAATAAAAAAATATGCAATTTTATTCGAGTGAAGAAAGGCCTCAAACGTATTAAATTTTATTTTATTTTAAATTTTTAACTGCGTATATGTTCATCAAAAATAAACTGCATAATAGAAAGAGGCATACTTGCTGACCTAACAAAATATGCACTACAAACAAACTAAATAATAAACTACGGAACATCTTCTTCTTATACTTGTTGTAGATCTGTCGATTTGTTAATTCCGACGTTGAAGTATTTCTTGAGAGGTAGACTGCCAGCTATCCCTCCATCTTTTTGGTGGTCTTCCTGGTGGACGCTTGGCTGCTGGTTTTCCTTCTAGCGCAATTATTGATAGTCTGTACTCCTCCATTCTTTTTACATGACTGAACCATTCTCTTCATCTTTGCCTAACCCATCTGACTACATCTTGCACACCACATTGTTCCCTGATGATGTTGTTTCGTATATCTTCTTGGCTTCCCTGCTATTGCTCTTAGTGTCATCACATCGGCTGTTCATAGCATGCTTTTTGTTTTATTGGTGTCTTCTCTTGATTCAATGCCATACGTCATAACAGGTCTGATGCAAGTTTTATAAATTCTAACTTTGCTGTATATTCTCATATATGGGTTATTCCAGACCACATCTCTCCAACATCCGGACAAGACAGCAGCCTTGTTAATTTGTTCTCTTAGGTCTCTGGTTGGGTCACAACTTGATAAGTCTACGCCTAGATATTTGAACTGGTTTAGCTGTTCTATGGGTTTCCCCTCTACCACGAGCTGGCATCTAATTTAATCTTTCGCAATGGTAATGCATTTTGTTTTTTGCGTGGATATGTTCATGTGAGTCGACGACATGCTAGGTAGAATCGATAAAGTTGTCTTTGTAGGTCATCCTCATCCTCTGCAATCTGGGCTGCATCATCCGCATAGCGCGCTACACTGATTCAACTGTGACCAAGTCTGTATCCTAGTTGTAGCGATTCCACATCTTCTATTATTTCATCCATTAAAATATTGAATAGAAATGGACTGAGGCTGTCTCCCTGCCTGATTTTCCCTGGTGTTGGTATGTTTGCCGTAGTGGTGTCGTTTGTTTTAATTTTTATCGAGTTGTTATTGTTCATTTATTTTGTGACTTCAACAATGTTTGCCAGTATCCTTTTTGCTTCATTTTCTGTAACATATTGCCAAGTCAAACTCTTTCAAATGCTTTCGTTAGGTCTTCTTCTTCTTAAAGTTCCATCTCCTATCGGAGGTTGGATATCATAATGGCTATGGTCACTTTGTTGGCTGCTGCTCTGAACAGTTGTAATGAACTACAGTTAAACCATTCTCTAAGGTTCCTCAGCCAGGAGATGCGTCTTCTTCCTATGCTTCTTCTTCCTTGGATCCTTCCTTGCATAATAATTCTCAGCAACTCAAATTTTTCTCCTCTGGTAATGTGACCCAAATATTCCTATTTTGTGTACTTTTTATAAACTTGATAATTTCTAACTCCTTATTTAAATGTCGTAGCACTTCAACATTGGTAATCCTTTAAACCCACTGAATTTTCAATATTCTTCTGTAACACCACATTTCGAACGCTTCTATTCTTTTTATGTGTTGTCTCTTCAATGTCCAAGCTTCCATTCCGTATAGCAATACGGAAAATATGTAGCATCTTAGAGCCCCCAATCTGAGAGGCAACTGAAGGTCTTTGTTTGTAAGCATTGTCTTCATTTTTATAAATGCTTGCCTTGCAGTTTCAATTCCGGACTTTATAATTTCTAGGTCTACGAAACAAATATATTCGGGTTTGTTATATTCTACCGATTTCTCTTTCACTTGTTTCATGACAAATATTGCGTCTGCCATCGACCTGTGTTTTCTGAATCCTTGCTGTTCTTCTCCTAGCTGTTCTTCTCTGTTCTTTGTCTGTGATTCCAATTTATCCTTGATTGAGTATGCCTGTGAATAACTTCATTGTCGTATTTAAGAGAGTTATTCCTGTGTAGCTGTCCGGATATGATCTTTGTTCTTTCTTAAAAATCGGTATTGTGATACTGTTTTGCCAATCTTGTGGTATCTCTGCTCTGTCTAAGATTTTGTTAAACAAAGTTGTGAGACCATTAGTGACTTTCTGACCGCTATATTTCAGCAGTTCGTTCGGTATTCCATCAGTACCTGGCGATCATCTCGCTTCTTCTTCAGTTTCTTTAGTGATATACCTGTCTTCTGTTTTGTAATCGTGTTCGCCATTGGCTTCTTCACCTTTGTAGGGTTCCATGTAGTGATCCATGTTACTTGTGAACTTGATCCAATACTCTCTTTTTATTGTTCTTATTAGCGAATTTATTCTGTTTGTTTTTTCTATATAGATGGCACGTTGTTCCTGCGTTCCGGTGCTTTTATAACACAGATAGTATTTTCTGATTTGTTCTGCGAGTTCTTTGACTTCTTGACAAAACCATGGTTTATTGTTTCTTATTGCGCTGGTGTTTGTTTTTCTTTGAAGAAAGAAATTTTATTTTTTTAATATGATTTTCTATACAACTTTTGCTTTCCAAGTATATAAAAACTATATTTTTTTGATATATTGATCTTATCCACTGGACAATTCTTTGAGGTCTTGTAGATTTCGAAGCTAGAGAAAAAAACTATAATTTCCACCCCAACAATAATAACTGTACCTATGTATACATATACTAATATACTAATATGTAGTCACTTTTGTATACAGTGATGAGCGCGGTAATAATCGGCACAATAACGCAAAAGATGGAAATCATATTAAGTTGTGAGATAGAATGAAATGAAACTAACAGAGTTGGAAAATTTAGCGATAAAAACGTATAAATTTAAATTCTATTGATTGTTTTCCACCTTTAGATGTATCAGAGGAGTATGTCAACTAAAACAGTCACTCTCACAGTGGCAGTTGCCAAACTCGTGCGATACGTCTAAAGATGGGAAACAATAATTAGAATGTAAATTTATACGTTTTTATCGCTAAATTTCCCACATCTACTAGTTTCATTTCTTTTATCTCACAACCTAATATGTTTTCCATATTTTACGTGATTTTGCCGGTTATTAGCGCGCTCATCACTGTACATATAGAGATGTTTAAAATAATGGAGTAAATTCAATTTATCGAAAACAGTTCACTTTGGAGAAAAATCCCGAGACAGGTCGATTTTTATTTTTGAATTATGATTTTTTGACATATTATTCAGGGGTGGCCAAGCGCCTTAATAGTCCGAGCCACTTTTCACAAGTTAAAGTTTTTCGCGAGCCGCAATCAAAGAAGGTATTTACAATGGTTTTTAACAGAACTTTTAATTACTGAAACCGAAATAAAATTACGAAATATTGAAACTTATTTACATTTTTGTTTTTCTTCTTTTGATATAATTCTTTACAATTTGCTGATTAATACCTATATGGCAGTACTTCTCAGTAATTCTTTTAGTTGCTGGTTAGTTAATATTGATGGGTGTTAGGATTTCACGCATTATAAAATGGAATAAAATGGTCCACACAAGTAAGTTGTTCCTAATTTGGAAATAATTCGACAAGCATCCTTTTGTAGGGTACCTACTTGGATTCTGATACAAATTTCCAAAATTCGGTATTCGGCGTCGACTTATAGTTTTATTTTTGAGCTTGGTCTTCTTGCGTCTCTATTAATTTTAATTCCACAGATGTTGTTTGGGTTATATATTGGTAATGGTAAAAAATACACCTTATGAACTATGTTCATTTTAAATGAATTTAGAAAAAAAATTAAGAGACGATATTTTAAGTCTTCAAATCTATTTTGAAGTTCGGTCAATATACTTTCCGGCTTTTTTATATACCTACTCGTTAAGTTTTTCTAGTTTAATATTGCAAAAAAAAATTTAAGTCGAGTAAAATGACTAAAATGTAAAATGTGTACCTAATCCAAATTACAAATTATATCCGTAGCAAGAGTTATACAAAAATCAAAAATCGGTCTGGATTCGGTTGATTACTGACTTTTACATTGAGCCACTCTCATGTAATGTTCGTTAGCGCAGTTTTCAATGTGGCATTATAATATATCATTTTTATCTTGGATGGAAATGGAATTTGTTACAAAGTCTTTCATGTTTGTTTTCAGTGATTTAAAAGACATTTTGAAACACATATAGAACGATAATAATTTTTTTAAATCATATCTACTTAATACAAAATTGAAAAATAACTCGAGAGTACAATCGAGAGCCACAAGTAATCATTCAAAGAGTCGCATGTGGCTCGCGAGCCGCAGTTAGGCCACCCCTGATACTATAATAGTGATTCATTCATTTGGGCGTTATGATGTAATCGATGATTTTTTTAAATGGAAACGGGGATCGTGTGGTAGCTCATTTGAAAGGTTATTTAATTCTATAGTCAGTAATATAATCAATAACATTATTATTTATACAGGATGGCTAAAAAATATTTTTTTGAAACAAATTAATTGACTCAAAAAGAAGAATATAATTAGACATGTAATTTATTTAACTCAAAATACATTTTACTGATGTAAGAAAATATAAAAAATGTTTATTTCATACATAAACATTGCTTTTCTCATAAATTAAATGTCAAACAACAACTTACCTACCTGTTGGCAGTTTGAACATTTAATTTAAGCGAAAAATAATGTTTGTTTATCAAATAAACATTTTTTTTCTCTTTTCTGACACTAGTAGAATGTATTTTGAGTTAAAAAAATGCATACATTCTTCTTTTTGCTGCAAATAATTTAATTCAAAAATAATTTTGTTGGCCACCCTATATAAATAAGGATTATAACTTTTATTTTTATTACCGACTAGAGAATTAAATAACTTTTAAAATGAGCTACCACACGACCCCTATTCCCATTAAAAAAATTATTGATTGCGTCATCACGCCCTAATGGATGACGTTACTATTATGGCATACCTATACACTCACTGGCACAAAATTCCACCACCCAAAATTTTTGATTAAGTTTGACAATCTAAACTTTATTATTTGTACTCCGATTTTCAAGATTCTTGCATCAATTTGTAGGTACATGTATTGACCTCGTTTGGTATTAATACAGTAACAAAAATTGTTTGCTTATATGGCATTATATGGAGGTGAATTGAAGTGTTGTTTTTTTCTCTAAGTTTAAACAATTCTGTGGAAAAATTGGAGGGCTGATTTTGTTTCATACTCCGTTTGTATTATCCTGGAGGTATTACTAAAGTTTTGTGAATTATCCGAATATCTCTTTTCTTGTAAGATATAAATATAAACACTGATTTGAAGGTTTATTTAGTTAAAAATATCAAACGCAATAAAATTCACAAAACAAAACAAAATTAACAACAAAAAACAATTAAATAGCGGGTATGTCAACCTTTTGTAGAAACGACTGCTCCCAATCTGTTTAGCATCGAATAGTGTTATCCTTGCTTGGGGAATAGCCCGATATTCCTCTACCAGGGCCGTTACCGTACCAAATTTTCTGGAGCCCTAGGATGACGGCGAATAGCTTTTTTTAATTCATCCCATAAATGCTCAATAGGATTGAGATCTGGACTGCATGCGGACCATTCTAATCTTATCAGTCCAACCTCTATTTTATGAGTAATCAGCGTTTTTATTTACAAAAAATGGTACAGCTCTTACAAGAAAAGAGATAATCGGATAATACAAAAAAAATTTTAGTGATGTCTCCGGGATAATATGACAGGACTATGAAACAAAATCAGCTATTCCATTTTTCCACAGAATTTTTTAAAGTTAGGAGAAAATACAACGCTTCCATTAACCCTTGTATAATGCCATGCAAGCAAAATTTTTTGTTAGCGGAATAATACCAAATGATATCAATAAATGTACCTACCAACTGGTGCAAGAATCTTAAAAATCGGAGCACAAACAATAAAGTTATAAATTGTCAAACTTCATCAACAATTTTGGGTGGCGGAATTTTATGCCGGTGTGTATGTCAAAAAATCATACTTTAAAACTAAAAATCGACCTATCTCGGGATTTTTCTCCAAAGTGGCCATAAAATGAATTTATTCCATAATTTAGAATATCTCTTTATATTAATTTTAAATCTGTACTATATATCTTAGCGATTCTATTTCATCAAATAAATAAAAAAATTCATTAAAAAAACCTCGTTAGTTTCTCCATTTCATTCTACAATAGAATGACTAAGTTCTTACAAGAAAAAAATTAATGCTTTTAGAGTATTCTCTAGTGGCTTCGAATATATACACTAAACACTATACCAAAACTAAACGTTAAAGGGTTAATACTTTATTACTATTATTATAATTAGGTTAGGTTAATTATCTTGTACTTTGTCGTCTAATAATTTAAGTATTCTTTTCGTTCTGTCTCTCATGTTAACATCCAATTTATTGTTTATTGCACTCACTTTGATTTACTGCACACAAAGAGCACCTTTGAAAATACTTTATTACATAGAACCGGAGATATATCTGCATTGATCGCAGTTATATTAGGGAAAGGCGGGGTTGTCAGATTTATGGTGCCACTATGACACTTTTTTTATTGGTGCCAAATTGACTAAAATTATATAGCTACATATAGTTGTATATACTAGAGCGCCCTCTATCGAAAAATGCCTGAACAAATCAATATGTCCGTTTGGAAAAAGTGTAAATCTGGCACCATTACGTTTTTTACATATTCTGCATTAGGAACACTTGTACTCTCCTAGGACGAAAATATACACGCTGTCGTACTGGCACCCAAAATCGGGTGCCACATCGTCAAATTGGGTGCGACATTGACATGTTTTGCTTAAAAATGGTGCCAGATTGACAGAATATATCTGTATATATATATATATATATATATATATATATATATATATATATATATATATATCAAACAAATGAAATAGAGAATGTGGAAAAATCCCCTTACGAACAATTCACACATCCACCATTTCAGGTTGGGAAAAATTTCTTGAATAGAATCAAAGATCCAAACACCTGTTCTTAGAAATATGTTTCGCCCTCTTTATATATATATATATATATATATATATAAAGATATATATATATATATATATATATATATATATATATATATATATATATATATATATATATATATATATATAATAGTTTTGTTTTGGGGTTGCAGTCACTTATTTTTTAGGGGCAGGATAAATAAAACTCTTTGTTATTATCGAGCTTTCGCAAAATTTATTTGCTTTTTCAAGATAAACTAAAATAAGTATATGATAAATACAATGAAACTAGAGATAAAGTACATTGTATACAGCGTGTCTACTTGAGTTGGAAACATATGGGAAACTTTTTTATTATTAATTTTACGAAAAAAAGTTATTCTTTATAAAAAGTTCTGCATGCCCCAAAACCTAAGATTCAATTATCAGATATCAAATTTTGTCAATATTATACGAGGTATGTAAAAAAATATGAATTTCGGCTAAGGGTAAAGTACCTTTATTTCTCTCAATATCGAAAATTCTAATGATAAAAAGTTGTTTGGAATTAAAAACTAAGATGAAATATGCAATTACATGCTTCTTATTGAAAAAAATATATTTTTCTCAAATTTATGGATACCCAACATCGTTTTTAATTATTACAAATATCATAACTCGTTTATTATTCATTTTACGAAAAAAAGTTATTCTTCATAAAAAACTTTGCATGGTCTAAAATCTAAGACACAACCATGATATATCAACTTTTATTAATTTTATACGAGGTGTGTCAAAAAATATGAAATTCGCTCAATATTATAGCACCTTTATATTTCACAGTATTTCAATTAGAAGGATGTAATTGCATATTGACACATAGTTTTTAATTCTAAACAACTTTTTTAATAACCGTTTTCAATATTGTGAAAAATAAAGGTACTTTACTCTTGAGTGAAATTCATATTTTTTGACATAACTCGTATAAACTTAATAAAATGTCATATCTGTTGGTTGAATCTTCGGTCTTAGGACATACAGAGATTTTTATAAAGAATACCTTTCTTTCGTAAAAGTAATAATAAAAGAGTTATCGTATGTGTAATGAATAAAAACGAAGTTAGTATCAATAAATTTGAGAAAAATTTGGAAAATATTTTTTTCCAATTAGAAGCATGTAATTACATATTTGAGCTTGGTTTTTATTTCCAAACAACTTTTCATAATAAGAATTTTCGATATTGAGAGAAATAAAGGTACTTTACCCTTAGCCGAAATTCATATTTTTTGACATACCTCGTATAATATTGAGAAAATTTGATACCTGATAATTGAATCTTAGGTTTTGGGGCATGCAGAACTTTTTATAAAGAATAACTTTTTTTCGTAAAATTAATAATAAAACAGTTTCCCATATGTTTCCAACTCAAGTAGACACGCTGTATAAAATCATAAAAAACTTACAACTTGAGGTTATTCCATAAAGTAAACATTTTTACGAAACATAATGTATATAAATTTTTATTTTAGATAATCCAAATAACAATGTTCCAATTTGTAAAAAAAATTATAAGGAAAGATCTGATTTAATTTAGTTTTAAATTTGACTAATGCCAGAAAGACATTTCAAGTAATGTCAAAAAGAATACCAATATCTGTTTATTTGAAGTTATTAAAAATTAGTATTAGATTATTCAATATTAGTATACTTTAAATTAGAGTAGGTATATCTAGATATATGAATTTTGCCAATTATTTTTAGTTAATAAAAAATTAAAGGGGTGCCAAAATTTGAAAATTTAATTTATGAAATTTAGTCAAGGAATTTAGTGTTTTTTTAATTAAAATATTATATATATAATATTATATATATTATATATTATTATATTAAAATTGGAATTTAGTGTTTTTTAATTAAAATATTATTTATCATAAGATAAAATGTAATTGTAGATGTTACTTAGTTTATTTATGTCAGTTTTTTTATTCACACATTGATTTTTATTTATGCATATCATTTCAAGAAATTCTCTTTTATTAAGTTGGTTCTCATGTTTCAATATCGTTGTTTCATTGAAGTTGAATGAATGATTTTTATTTAGTGCATGGTTTACTAATGCACATGTATTTTTGTTATTTCTTAGATCGCTTTTTTGTGACGTTAATCTACCTATTAGATTTCTAGATGTGTGTCCGATGTATGATTTTTCACAATTTCCGCATGGTATCTTGTACACTACATTAGAGTTTTCCATAATACCAATAGGTATTTTAGTTTTTGTATACAGTGATGCTAACGTTTTCACATTTTTAGTTGTAATTTTAACTTGTGAGTAGTTAGCAAATACTTTAGTTAATTTGGGTGTTAATATTAGTATGTAAGGTAGTGACGTGTAAGTTAATTGGGATTGCAAAATTTGGTTATTTGGTTCTGTTGTTGTATTAATGTCAATCGTTCTGTTATTAGTGTTGTTAAATAAAAATTTGTTTATTAGTTTAAGTGGGTAAGAATTCTCCAATAAAATGTCTTTGAGTTCCATTAATCCTTTATTGATGTTGCTTGGGTGAGATAATTTGTTGATTCTGTTTTTGAGACCTAATATTAAATTTATTTTCATATGAGGTGGATGCTGTGAATGATAGTTGATAAATCTGTTACTATCTATAGGTTTTCTATACCATTCACTGCTTAATACATTTTGCGGATTTCGTTGGATTCTCATGTCTAGATATGGCATGCTGTTATCTATTTCTTCTTCATATGTGAATTTTAGATGTTCATTATAGTTGTTAAAAATTTTTAAAGTTTCATTGATTTTATCTTTAGGTAAAATAAGTATTAAGTCATCCACGAAGCGTTTAATAAGTGGAATATCAAAAGGCAATTTATTTAAAGAATCTCTGACTAAATCATCTAATACATAATTACATAATATGCATGATATGCTAGATCCCATGGGGGCCAAAGATTTGTTTGTAGAATTTATTATCAAAAGTCAAAACATTAGAATCAAAAATGAATTCCAAAATGTCTAAGAAAGTTTTATTATTCATTTTGCAATTTATTTCGATTTCATGCCAGTGTTTGTTAATGCTGTTCTTAATAACATGTAGAGGTAGATTAGTAAATAGAGATATTACGTCAAAGCTTACCATAATGTAGTTGTTAGGTATTTTTATTTAACAACCCTAATAACAGAACGATTGACATTAATACAACAACAGAACCAAATAACCAAATTTTGCAATCCCAATTAACTTACACGTCACTACCTTGCATACCAATATTAACACCCAAATTAACTAAAGTATTTGCTAACTACTCACAAGTTAAAATTACATCTAAAAATGTAAAAACGTTAGCATCACTGTATACAAAAACTAAAACACCTATTGGTATTATGGGAAACTCGAATGTAGTGTACAAGATACCATGCGGAAATTGTGAAAAATCATACATCGGACACACATCTAGAAATCTAATAGGTAGTTTAACGTCACAAAAGAGCGATCTAAGAAATAACAAAAATACATGTGCATTAGTAAACCATGCACTAAATAAAAATCATTCATTCAACTTCAATGAAACAACGATATTGAAACATGAGAACCAACTTAATAAAAGGGAATTTCTTGAAATGGTATGCATAAATAAAAATCAATGTGTAAATAAAAAAACTGACATAAATAAACTAAGTAACATCTACAATTTCATTTTATCTTATGATAAATAATATTTTAATTAAAAAACACTAAATTCCTTGACTAAATTTCATAAATTAAATTTTCAAATTTTGGCACCACTTTAATTTTTTATTAACTAAAGAATAATTGGCAAAATTCATATATCTAGATATACCTACTCTAATTTAAAGTATACTAATATTGAATAATCTAATACTAATTTTTAACAACTTCAAATAAACAGATATTGTTATTCTTTTTGACATTACTTGAAATGTCTTTCTGGCATTAGTCAAGTTTAAAACTAAATTAAATCAGATCTTTCCTTATAATTTTTTTTTACAAATTGGAACATTGTTATTTGGATTATATAAAATAGAAAGTTATATACATTATGTTTTGTAAAAATGTTTATTTTATGGAATAACCTCAAGTTGTAAGATTTTTTTGCTTTTATATACAATGTACTTTATCTCTAATTTCATTGTATTTATCATATACTTATTTTAGCTTATCTTGAAAAAGCAAATAAATTTTGCGAAAGCTCGATAATAACAAAGAGTTTTACTTATCCTGCCCCTAAAACATAAGTGACTGCAACCCCAAAACAAAACTATTATACATAGTATCAGTCAATATTACCAAACTACTTTATATATATCGTGGGTATACCAAAAACTGACCAAGTCAATTTTTATCGATTTTTAGTTTATGTGACCAAGTCACTCGAAAGAAGTAACCGAATACCTGAAAAAATGCCCAATTCAAAATTATAAGGTTTGATCCCGCAACACACATAGCATACAAATGTCTATGTCTGGGTATGCGTATCAATAGACTGGAAGAAATGAACGTGTTGACGTGGTCACTTTTGCATGAAATATGATTGATATTTATTCATGTCAACATTGAACTGTGACAATTGGATATTATGACTTGGTCACTTTTTGATGTTTTAGTTTTACGTATACGTTGTATGTTTATTTGTTGAACTCACGTGTTGAAAAAATAGATAATAACTTTCATTTTATCGTATAAAACAGCAATTTAAGTATTGTGCAGCATAATTTTTTTTAATCAGGGCATTCTTACATGGAAGTAGATTACATGCACAGTGCCATAAAAAATGCTAAAAATAATGTTCCAGTACTATGCATGATTGGTTACACATTGTTAGACGGGCCGAAACAAAAAAATGTGATTCATAAATATAATGTACAGGAATTAAGGTATAATGATTTTTTTGATATATGTAAATACCCTAGCTGCTAATATTCTTAAAAATAGAACCACTGAAGAAAACTGAAATCGTGTTAATTGGTTAAAAATTAAATGTATGCGATATGAAGCAGATAAACCGCAATACATATTATTTAAGTAGAACTATTGTGATCCAGAGTTTCTTATATTTCCAGAGTTATAAATCCTATAAAAGATTTAACTACTATTATACTCCAAAGAAATTCCTATTTCTAAACTAAAAAAGCAGGATCGTCTAAAATTGTGTAAGACAGGAACAACTCCCTCTGAATTCCATACTTGGGTACCAGTCAATACCATCAGAGAGTGGAAATATGTTGCTCCAGAGCCATCAGTATAGTCCGATTCGGATTCAGATTAATTCTAGTAGAGAAACTTTTACATTTTTGTTATTATTTTCCAATTTAAAAAATAAAGTAAATGTTTATATTTGAAACTTCAGACTTACACGGTAAATAAATAAAATTAAAAGTATTTTCTTTGCGTTTTATTATTGACCAATAACCATCTTTTTGTGACCACGATTTAAATTTGAGCAAATTTCTACATCAAAAAGTGACCAAGTCAATTTTTTTATCGAAAAACGAAAAGGTTATTGCGATTTTTGGAGCTATTTAGAATCACTAACTTCAACCATTTAATACCTGGAAAGAAAAAATACATATCCTTTTAAAATTATTAAAAAAAAAATTCAAGAAAAATTACAGAATATTCAACATCGATTATCTCGAAACCATGATATTTGACTTGGTCAGTTTTTGCAGTATGCCCACGATATATACAGAGAGAGTCTGTAAAGTGGAATAAATTCAATATCTCAAACACTAATTGTTTTTTTGGAAAATGCTCAGACCCGTCGATTAGTATTTCAAATTGTCCTTTTTGACATTCAATAAAAATGTATACAGGGTGTCCCAATTTAGAGATATGACGTCATCGTCGATTTTCTTAAATGGCAACACTGTCATTTTGATAGCTAATTTGATAGGGTTTGTAAAGTTATACATAACTGCAAAATATCAAATTTTTATTCTCTACCATTTACAAGATAATAGAAAATAACAAAGTTATATCTGTAATTTGGAATATATTCAATAATTAAAATACTAACTGTTTTTTTGAAAAATGCTCAGACCCGTCGATTAGTATATCAAATTGTCATTTTTGACATATAATAATAATGTATACAGGGTGTCCCAATTTAGAGATATGACGTCATCGTTGATTTTCTTAAATGGCAACACTATCATTTTGATAGCTATTTTGATAGCGTGTGTAAAGTTATACACATCTGAAAAATTTCAAAATTTTATTCCCTACCATTTACAAGATAATAAAAAATAACAAAGTTATGAAGAACAAGAAGTAATCAAATAATAATTGAATTTATTTATTTCAATTAAGCAAATGCTCATAACGTTGCCCATTGACAATTTGACAATAATTGAGGGCAACATTATGAGTTTTTTCTTAATTTATTGAAATAATTAAATTCAATTATTAGTTGATTACTTCTTTTTCATAACTTTGTTATTTTTTATTATCATCTAAATGGTAGAGAATACAAATTTGAAATTTTGCAGTTGTGTATAACTTTACACACCCTATCAAAATAGCTATCAAAATGACAGTTGCCATTTAAGAAAATCAACGATGACGTCATATCTCTAAATTAGGACACCCTATATACATTATTATTATATGTCAAAAAGGACAATTTGATATACTAATCGACGGGTCTGAGCATTTTTCAAAAAAACAGTTAGTATTTTAATTATTGAATATATTCCAAATTACAGATATAACTTTGTTATTTTCTATTATCTTGTAAATGGTAGAGAATAAAAATTTGATATTTTGCAGTTATGTATAACTTTACAAATCCTATCAAATTAGCTCTCAAAATGACAGTGTTGCCATTTAAGAAAATCGACGATGACGTCATATCTCTAAATTGGGACACCCTGTATACATTATTATTGAATGTCAAAAAGGACAATTTAAAATACTAATCGACGGGTCTGAGCATTTTCCAAAAAAACAATTAGTATTTGAGATATTGAATTTATTCCACTTTACAGACTCTCTCTGTATATATATATATATATATATATATATATATATATATATATATATATATATATATGTATATATATATATATATTGTAGTATAGTTTAGTATTCTTTTGTCATTGTTTATTTTATTGATTAATTGTTTTGTCATTCAAATTAATTCTACTGTCAAGTTTTATGTGAATAAAAGCCTAATTTTGTAAAAGGCATTTTTACTACAATTTTATTCACATAAATGTACCAAATATACAATGGAGAAGTACTTTAGACCTGATAAACTAGAGGCTGATCCAAACTCCCAAACTGCCGCCAAAGAATTTAAACACTGGTACGAAACATTTAAGAATTTTTTGGAAAGCAATAAATCTACAGAAAAATCGCTAGAAGATAAAGACAAGTACATGCTTTTAATCAATTTTGTCTCACATTCAGTATATGATTACATAAGCGAAGCAAAAACATACATTTCTGCTATCAAAATTTTGGAAGAGTTGTATATTAAACCTACAAATGAGATTTACGCAAGACATATTCTAGCTACAAGAAAACAACAAATAAACGAATCTATAGATCAGTATGCTCAACAGCTAAAGCTTTTGGCTAAAAATTGTAATTTTAAAGCAGTTTCTTCAGAAGAAAATAAAAATGACTATTATGACATTCGTGATGCTTTTATTAATGGTCTCGTTCAATCTAATATATGTCAAAGATTACTAGAGTTTAGTTCTTTATCTTTGGACGAAGCATTATCTAAATCTAGATCTTTAGAAGATTCTCAGAAACAATCTGATACATATCATGCAGCATTAAATAATATAGCATCTTTTAGTCATCCAAATTCAGAACAAACTACTTTAGCTTCTGTTCAAACAAAACCTGGTCAGACTTGTTATTTTTGTGGACATCCAAGATATCCTCGATCTGTATGTCCAGCAAGGGCTGCGATTTGCCAAAACTGTCATAAAATTGGACATTGGTTTAAAATGTGCATGCAATCAAAGAAAAGTCAAACGAGATCAACTTATGCATCTACAATGGTAATCGCTTCTTCAATAGAAACACCTCAATCGCTTTCAAAATGTATAGCCAAAGTAACAGTTAACCAAATTGATGCCAACGCTTTAATAGACACTGGAAGCTCAGATACTTTTTTAGATCATGAATTCGCTATTGAAAATAAGCTTAAATTTTTTCCAATACAAGGGGTCCAAGTTTCTATGGCATCTATGTCATTCTCAGCTAATATTCAAGGCTATTGTTTAATAAACATTCAGGTTGATAAAGAAAAATATGATCAAACAAAAGTTTTAGTTTTATCCAATCTTTGTACAGATGTGATTTGGGTCAAGATATTATGAAACAACATGAAAGCTTAGAAGTTAAATTTGGAGGACCAAGAAGACCTCTTAAGATATGCTGTCTTACTGAAGCTAAAATTAAGCCACCTTCGTTGTTTGCCAATTTAACAGAAAATTGTCACCCTATTGCTACTAAATCTCGCAGGTATTCACAGGAAGATGAAGAATTTATTAAACAAGAAATAAAACGTCTCCTTAAAGAAGAAATTATTGAAGAAAGTAAATCACCTTGGAGGGCCCAAGTGTTGGTAACTAAAAACGAAAATCATAAACGTCGGATGGTAGTTGATTACTCTCAAACAATAAATAGATTCACATTACTTGATGCTTATCCGTTGCCGAATATTGATTCACTGGTGTCTAAGATAGCAAAATATAAAATTTTTAGCTCAATTGATTTAAAATACGCATATCATCAAATACAAATTTACGAATCTGACAAACCATTTACAGCTTTCGAGGCAAGTGGAGGCCTTTACCAATTCCGTCGTATTCCTTTTGGAGTTACCAATGGAGTATCATGTTTTCAGAGAGCCATTGATTCTATCATAAAAAAAGAAAATCTACAAGGTGTTTACGCTTATTTAGATGATGTAACAGTTGGTGGTGAGGATCAAGATAGACATGATTTAAATTTACAGAATTTTTTAAATGCTGTTAAAAAATATGGGTTAACTTTAAATCAAAATAAATGTCACTACAATCAAAAAATTATAAATATTTTGGGATATACAATAGAAAACTCTACAATGAAACCTGATCCAGACAGATTGAAGCCTCTACTAAATTTACCAGTTCCGAATGATTCTAAAAGTCTTCAGAGGGCACTTGGAATGTTTTCACATTACTCAAAATGGGTTAATAATTTTTCAGCAAAAATTAGAGGTCTTATAGATTGCAAGAAATTTCCATTAGGTCCTGACTTGGTATTTGCTTTTGAGGAGTTGAGAACTGATATAGCTAATGCACTTCTATGGACAATTGATGAAAAAGAAATTCTCATTGTTGAAACTGATGCTTCTGAATTTGCTATTGCTGCCACTCTGAGTCAATCTGGAAGACCCGTTGCTTTTTTCTCACGTACCCTTACAGATTCTGAAAGAAAACATTCTGCAATTGAAAAAGAAGCATATGCTTGTGTTGAAGCATTGAAAAAATGGAGACACTATCTTTTAGGAAGACAATTCAAACTAATCACAGATCAGAAATCAGTTTCGTTCATGTTTAATACAAACCATACAAGTAAAATCAAAAATGAAAAAATTTTGCGTTGGCGTTTGGAGATTTCTTGTTTTAAATATGATATTATCTATCGTCCAGGAAAGGCTAATGATGCAGCTGATGCACTATCAAGAATATGCAATAATATAAATAATACAAGCAAGTTATATCAATTACATTCAGATTTATCGCATCCTGGGATTACTCGTATGCACCATTTTGTAAAAATTCGAAATTTACCTTATTCTTTAGATGAAATTAAACACGTAATTACTTATTGTCCAATCTGTGCAGAAATTAAACCCAGATTTTATAAGAAAGAAGATGATACACATTTAATTAAATCAACAGCTCCGTTTGAAAGATTGAATATTGACTTTAAAGGTCCAATACCCGGTTCTTCTAGAAATTCTTATATGCTTACAATCATTGATGAATTTTCAAGATTTCCATGGGCTTTTCCATGCTCAGATACATCCAGTCAGACAGTAATTGAATGTTTGAATCAAATGTTTTGTTTATATGGAATGCCGGCATATATACATTCTGACAGGGGAACTAGCTTTACTTCACAAGAATTTATTAATTATCTACACTCTAAAGGAATATATTCAAGTAGAACAACACCATATAACCTTGAAGGAAATGGTCAAGTCGAGAGATACAATGGAATTATATGGAAAGCAGTGAATCTAGCATTGAAAACCAAAAATTTAGACATCACTAAATGGGAGACTGTTCTACCAGATGCTCTGCGCTCTATAAGAAGTTTATTGTGTAGAGCAACCAATTGTACACCTCATGAACGTTTGTTTACGTATCTGCGAAGATCAACTAGCGGAACTAACTTCTATTCCATCATGGCTTAAAGATTCAGACAAAGTATTACTAAGAAAATTTGTACGAAAAAGTAAGTTTGATAATTTAGTTGAAGAGGTTGATCTTTTAGAAGCCAATTACGCCTTAATACAGTATCCAAACGGAAAGAAAAGTACAGTTTCAACGAAGCATTTAGCTCCTAGAGGTGACCTGAAATTATTGAATCAAGATAATGATGAAGATGAAAATGAAAGTCCAAATAATACACTAGAGAATTCCACTACTGAATCAATACCAGAGGACATAGAAAATTTATCTATTCAAGAACCCAATCAAGTACCTGATGATAATCATGAACCAAGATTGGAAAATTCAGATTTTCAATCTAGCCGTAAATCAGCTAGAACTAAAAATAAACCACGATATTTGCAAGATTTTGTTCAAAAATAGGGCCGGGTGAATGTAGTATAATTTAGTATTCTTTTGACATTGTTTATTTTATTGATTAATTGTTTTGTCATTCAAATTAATTCTACTGTCAAGTGTTATGTGAATAAAAGCCTAATTTTGTAAAAGGCATTTTTACTACATATATATATATATATATATATATATATATATATATATATATATATATATATATATATATAACTGAAGGATGATCACAGCTGTCTAATTAATATCAATGTCAAAGGTAAAGTTCATTGGGTGTGCAGCTGGAAATATATATATATATATATATATATATATATGTGGATGTGTGAATTGTTCGTAAGGGGATTTTTCCACATTCTCTATTTCATCTATTTTATATATATATATATATATATATATATATATATATATATATATATATATATATATATATGAAAAAACAAAAGATGTAGATCTTTGAAACACACTCAGTGATCAAAAGATCCACAGGTACTGGTTTAACGACCACTCGTACGAAATCAAACAAATGAAATAGAGAATGTGGAAAAATCCCCTTACGAATAACTCACACATCCACTATTTCTGGCTGGGAAAAATTTTTCGAATAGAATCAAAGATCCAAACACCAGTTCTTAGAAATGTGTTTCGCCCTCTTCAACCTCCGTGGGCTCATCGGTAAAGATGAGAGGTTGAATATCTTTAGACACATTCCACATATATATATATATATATATTGTTACAAGTTCTTTACAATTTATTTAAACTCCAATACAATATTACAATACGTTAACAACTTGAACAAACTGACAACTTTAAATACTCAAAATCTCATAATACAACTGAACTATCAAATGTCAAACACAATGTTTATATAGTTTTCTGACGTTCTAGACGTCACCAGACATTTCTGGGTTATTCCATGACATCCAGAACATTCTCGTACGTGACTACTTCTTCTTTCACGTCGAGGGACTCTTTCTATGTAGGAACAATCTACGGAACTGTCATAACACTGCTCCCTCCTTTATAGTTATTCGCCTCGAATAACTGGTCTATCAGGGTCTGGTTGAAGCCAACAGGGTGGATCAGTTCCATGATATGGGGCTAATCTCTCAATGTGAACTACCTTGGGTTTACTTCTCGCTGAAAACTGGATGCGGTGGACTAGATCATTTATTTTCTTTAAGACGGTGTACGGGCCTTCCCAGTTTCGTTGAAGTTTCGGACAAAGTCCTTTCTTGCGTGTGGGATTGTATAGCCATACTGGGTCACCCCTTTCGAAAATTGTCCCAGTAGCTTGCACATCGAACCTGGACTTGGCTTTATCACTTTGAAGCTTCGAACTTTTACGAGCAAATTCGTGGACTTTTTCCAGTTTTTCTCTTAAGCTTTCTAGGTACGTCAGGGATGAAGGTTCTTCTTCACAGGTAGGCAATTTTCCGAAAATAAGATCTTGAGGAAGCTTCATTTCTCTTCCGGTGATCATCATTGATGGAGAATAACCGGTTGCTTCATGTTCAGAACTTCTGTAGGCTAACAGGAATAGAGGTATTAGGGTATCCCAATCTTTTTGATTATCAGCAACAAACATTGAGAGGTATTGACAAATAGTTCTATTATGTCTTTCGATCATTCCGTCTGATTGTGGGTGGAGAGGCGTAGTTCGAGTTTTCTTAATACCCAAGATTTTCATTAGTTGTTGCCATAATTCGGATTCAAAATTTCGTCCCTGATCAGAATGCAACTCTAAAGGAACTCCATGTCTTGATACGACGTGTGTTATGAATGCTTCCGCTACAGTCGTCGCTTCTTGATTAGGAAGAGGTGCAATTTCAGGCCATTTTGAAAAATAATCCATTGCAACCATTAAGTACTTGTTACCTCTCTCTGTCGTTGGAAGTGGACCGAGAATATCAACTGCAAGTCGTTCAAAAGGCTCTCCGGAAAGATATTGTGCCATTTTACCACGACTTCTTGTTCTAGGGCCTTTTCTACCGTTACACAAGTCGCATTTCTTACACCATTCTTCTACATCTCGGCGACAATTGATCCAATAAAATCTGTCTCGAACCCTGGCCAGTGTTCTTTTTACCCCAAAATGTCCTCCAGACAGGCTGCTATGAAGTTCTTGCAACACACTTTTAATGTGTGATTTTGGCAGTACCACTTGTTGAACTATACGTACTCCATCGGGACTTTCCCACTTCCGATATAATAGACCATTCGAAAGATGCAAAGATTCCCATTGAGCCCAGTACGCCTTTATAGTTCGACTGTATTTAGATATTTCCTGCCAAATAGGTCTTACTCCATTTTTAAGCCATTCTCGTATGACTCTTAAGTCATTATCTTTCTTTTGACTCTTCTTAATGTTTTCCAGGGAAGTCTGATCATTATCTTCTTCCTGTTCAACCGTGGTAATGCAGAGACTTACTTCTTCAGTTACGCTCTCTTTTTCTTCAAGTCTTTTACAGTACTGGCATTGTCGTTCTAAACAGGGTCGCCTAGAAAGAATATCGGCATTGTTATGGAGACGCCCTTTTCGATGTACTGTGTCGAAGTTATACTGTTGGAGTCTCTCTATCCATCGAGCCACTTGTCCTTCTGGCTTTTTAAAATTCATTAGCCACTGCAAAGCGCTATGGTCTGTTCTAATTGTAAAATTTCTGTTATAAAGGAAGGTATGAAAGTGTTCTAGGGCTTTTATAATAGCTAGGAGCTCTTTTCTGGTAACGCAATAATTCTTTTCTGCCTTTCCTATGGTTTTACTAAAATATGCAATAACTTTTTCTTCACCTTCCTGTTCTTGTGATAATACAGCGCCAATACCATGCTGAGATGCGTCACAATCCAACAGAAATTTTCCATCTTCTCGTGGATAGGCTAGGATAGGTGCTGTTGTAAGTAGTTTTTTTAAATCTACGAAGGCATTTTGACAATCCGGTGTCCAGTCAAATTCAATGTTGTTTTCGGTTAGTCGATAAAGGGGCTTAGCGATGCGGCCAAAATCTTTTATGAATTTTCGGTAATATGAACAGAGTCCAAGAAAACTTCTAATTTCTTTTTTATTTCCTGGTTTAGGCCAATCTTTAATAACTGAAATCTTCTGTGGATCAGTTTTAATTCCATCTTCTGAAACGATATGTCCTAGATAGTACGCTTCTCTTTGAAATAGTGAACATTTCTTATAATTAAGCTTTAAGTTGGCATTTCGCAATCTGTCAAATACCTCGCTTAAGTTTTTCAGATGCTCATCAAAGGTTTTGGACATAATCATTATATCATCAAGATATACTAGACATGTTCTCCAAGTAAGTCCTCTTAAAACCATTTCCATCAGGCGTTCAAACGTAGCTGGAGCATTACAAAGACCAAATGGTAGAACCTGAAACCTATAGAGACCACGGCCAGTTGAAAAAGCTGTTTTGTCTCGATCATCAGGATGTACTTCTACTTGCCAGTAGCCGCTTTTTAAATCTAGAGTCGAAAACCATTTAGCACCTGATAAAGTGTTTAGTGTATCATCTATTCGTGGCAATGGATAGCTGTCCTTTTGTGTAACGTGGTTTAATCTTCTGTAGTCTACACAAAAACGAGTAGATCCGTCTTTCTTAGTTACTAAGACTACTGGTGAACACCAGGGGCCCGAAGCTTCTTCGATGATATCGGAATTTATCATGTCTTGTATTATGTTTTCAACTTCTTTTTGTCTAGCAAACGGTAATCTGCGTGGGGCTTGACGAATTGGTCTTGCATCCCCAGTATCAATTCTATGTTGAACTAGACTAGTACGCCCTGTAGATTTCTCGGATTCAAAAATGTCGTAGTTTTCATTAATAAATTCATTAACTTTTTCTACTTCTTCATTTCTTAAGTGATCAACATTTTTGATCAGTTCTTTCGCCAAGTTAGCGTCAACTTGGTAACTTAAAGCTGTATTCTTTTTCAGACACTTTTCGCACTTGATTATTTTTTCTATTGGTGTACAGAGTGCTATTTGTTGTTCTTTCTTCAACTTAAAAGGCTTTTTGGACAAATTAGCAACCCTTACTGGAATTAACTCATCTACATTCACAAGGCATCTGGCTATCAAGATTCCGTCATTAACAAGTTCCTCGCTTTCAAGAACGCCGAAATGTAAACCTTCAGGTTTTTGACTCAGCCTCGCCAGGACTATACTTTCAGAATTTTGAGGAATTTCTGTATCTTCACTAACTATAACTCTTACTTGAGGTGTCGACTCTTCAAAATTTAGGACTATTTCTTCATTTTCAATAAACAAAATTTTATTTTGAAGATCTATGATAAATTTGTTTTGCATAATGTCCATTCCAAGAATGCATTCATCTTTAATATCGGCTACAAGAAATATGTGTTTTATCAAGGTGTTGCCAATCTTTATGGTCGCCGACACTTCTCCATGAATTGGAATGGTTTGACCTGAAGTTGTTTCAAGAACTAAGTTTGTTTTAGATGGCTGCAGTTTTCTGTTGAGAAGTTCTTTGCGAACGAAAGATCTTGTTGCACCGGTATCAATAAGAAAAGTGCATTTTTGATTGTCAACGTAGCCCTTAAGTAATAAATTCTGTTCATTTTTGTTTAACGTATAACTGCGAATTTGGGGGCTTTTATTAGATTCAGCCGACGCCCGCCCCTTAGTGTCGACTTTTATTCGTTTCCCTGGCTATTGTTTGAATATCTGTGGTCAGTTGTGGGAGATCGACTTCTTACATACCTATCTCTACTAATATTTCTAGTAGGACTATATGATGGGCTTCTGGATGTCGATCTAGGCGACCTTCTGACATCATTCTTGTATTCTTCCTTTCTCGTTTGGGATCGGCTTCTACAATTGGCCTGCAAATGTCCAATTCTTCCGCAGTTAAAACATCTTCTGTTTTGATTTTGAGCTTTTTGTTGATTTTGTTGAAGGTTTTGGAGTATGTTCAACATCTGGGACAAAATAGGTTGTCGATTATCTGTGGTAGTGACTTCTTCATCTTCTCGAAATCTTATTTCTTTTAATCTTGGGCGAGATCTTGAAATACTTTTAGCCGCTTCAAACTCCTGGGCTGAAACTAGTGCTCCATTTAGCGTTTTGTGTTGTTGTAATCGGAGAGCCTGTTGCATTTCGATATCATGTAGTCCGTCTATGAATGCCTGTATACCGATTTGTTCAAGAAAATCTTTAGGTGCCTGAGAGTATGCCAAATGTAGTAATCTTTTAATATCAGCTTCAAATTCTTGTAGGCTCTCGTTATGTTTTTGATACCGAACTTTAAGCTGACTTTGAAAAACCTGCTTCAGATGTTGTTGGCCATATATTGTTTCTAAAGCTTGAACAAGTGAGTCATAACTAGGTGAATCCTGAGGAAGAAATTGAAGGACGGTTGCTGCCTGGCCTCGAAGCGACACCACCAAGGAAGCTGCCATTTCTTTCTCAGTCCAGCCATTTGCTCTTGCTGCAGCTTCAAATGGGAAACGATACGTTTCCCATGCTGTTTGGCCATCGAAGGTGGGTGGTTTCAAAATTTTGCTATTTCTGATTGTGCCTGATTCAAGAAGATTTAGGGGATCTGAAGATGAAGGGGCTGTTTCAGATTCGACATTCGTTACTGAAACAATACGAGATAAAGAAGCTTGGGTATCAATTTTTCGTTCTAACATAACTATTTGTCTTTCTAAACTAGATTTTAAATTATCTTGTTGTTGCTTTAAATCATTTTGTTGCTCATCTAGTTTATTATCTAAATAGTTTTGTTTTTCTTCTAATGTGTCAATTCTACTATTAATTTGACTTACCTCTAATGTAAAATTTTCTTGAATTTGTGACAAACTATTTATTATTTCTATCTCTACTTGTCTACGCCTCTCCTCCTCTTCTTGCCTACGTTTCTCTTCATTTTCTTTCTCTGCTTGCCTACGTTTCTCTTCATTTTCTTTCTCTTCTTGCCTACGTTTCTCTTCATTTTCTTTCTCTGCTTGCCTACGTTTCTCTTTCAACTCTTCCATTTTTAAAAACCATTCTGGTGGTCCGGATGTATCCATTTCTTTCTCGAATTTAGTAGATCTTGTATTGACCATATACAAATTACTTAATGTCTTCTTATCCCACCGCTGTCACCAATGTTACAAGTTCTTTACAATACTTTATTTAAACTCCAATACAATATTACAATACGTTAACAACTTGAACAAACTGACAACTTTAAATACTCAAAATCTCAAAATACAACTGAACTATCAAATGTCAAACACAATGTTTATATAGTTTTCTGACGTTCTAGACGTCACCAGACATTTCTGGGTTATTCCATGACATCCAGAACATTCTCGTACGTGACTACTTCTTCTTTCACGTCGAGGGACTCTTTCTATGTAGGAACAATCTAAGGAACTGTCATAACAATATATATATATATATATATATATATATATATATATATATATATCAAGCAGTGATTCTTGAGGATGCAGTCTATTTTGGCCCACAAGACAAAGAAAACTCTTTGACTTACTGTCAAGCTTTCGAATTTATTTTAATTCTTTTTCAAGATATCTGTTGACAAAAAGATATAAAGAGTTTTCTTTGTCTTGTGGGCCAAAATAGACTGCATCCTCAAGAATCACTGCTTGATATTTGAATATACAGTCAAGAATACCATAATCTTATATATATATATATATATATATATATATATATATATATATATATATATATATATATATATATATATATGTTACACTTGAAGTTTCCGCGGGAGCTATATGTGCTTTCTGTTGTTTTCCGGGTTTGACTCCGCGTTGAATAATTTTGGTTTTGACAAAAACCATTATTTTGACGACGTTTCGGCAAGATCTCAATTGCCATTGTCAAGTCAGGTAGTTCCGCTTCTCGCTGTTGCTTGAAGTAGACTGAATTTTTATTCACGATACCGTAACTTATATAGTTGATCCTGATGTATTTGCTTGACCTGCGCGTCTCTTGGATCTTGTGATTGATCCAGTATATGTTGGGGGGTCTGGAAGGGTGACACGCGTAGATGTCGCTGCTTGATTTATTTTGGTATTTTTCTTCAATACCGTTTTCCATGTTGTAGGAAGCCCTTGCGCATCATCTCTTTGGTTTAGACCGTTGGGATTTCTTTCGATTTCTATCGATTCTCTGATTTCACGTTTTCTTTTTATTAGCTAACATAGAAATAAAAAGAAAACGTGAAATCAGAGAATCGATAGAAATCGAAAGAAATCCCAACGGTCTAAACCAAAGAGATGATGCGCAACGGCTTCCTACAACATGGAAAACGGTATTGAAGAAAAAGACTAAAATAAATCAAGCAGCGACATCTACACGTGTCACCCTTCCAGACCCCCCAACATATACTGGACCAATCACAAGATGCAAGAGACGCGCAGGTCAAGCAAATACATCAGGATCAACTATATAAGTTACGGTATCGTGAATAAAAATTCAGTCTACTTCAAGCAACAGCGAGAAGCGGAACTACCTGACTTGACAATGGCAAGTGAGATCTTGCCGAAACGTCGTCAAAATAATGGTTTTTGTCAAAACCAAAATTATTCAACGCGGAGTCAAACCCGGAAAACAACAGAAAGCATATATTATATATATATATATATATATATATATATATATATATATATATATATATATAATATATATATATATATATATATATATATATATATATATATATATATATATATATATATAATATATATATATATATATATATATATATATATATATATATATATATATATATATATACAGTATGTCCCTGTAAGTTTTGTCCATATGGAAAACTTTTTTATTATTAATTTTACGAAAAAAAGTTATTCTTTATAAAAAGCTCTGCATGGTCCAAAACCTAAGATTTAACCATCAAATATCAAATTTTTTGAATCTTATACGAGGTATGTCAAAAAGTTGAATTTCACTAAAGAGTAAAGTAGCTTTATTTTTTACAATATTGAAAATTGCTATTATGAAAAGTTGTTTGGAATTAAAAACTGTATTCTAGTATGCAATTACATCCTTGTAATTGAAAATTTTTATTTTGAAAAATTATGGATAACTAACATTATTTTCAGTTATTTTAATTCAGATAACTCTTTTATTATTAATTTTACGAAAAAAAGTGATTTTAAATAAAAAGTTCTGCATGGTCTAAAATCTAAAACACAACCATCTTTTGTCAAATTTTATCAATTTTATACGAGGTATGTCAAAAAATATGGTTTTCGCTCAAGAGTAAAATACGTTTATTTTTCACAATATCGAAAATTGTTATTTTGAAAAGTTATTTAGAATTAAAAACTATATTTCAGTATGTAATTACATCCTTCTAATTGAAATATTCTGAACTATAAAGGTACTTTACTTTTGATCTAAATTTATCTTTTTTGACATACCTCGTATAAAATTGATAAAATAAGATGGTTGTATTTTAAGTTTTATATCATCCAGAATTTGTTATTAAGAATCACTTTTTTTCGTAAAATTAATAATAAAAGAGTTATCAGAATTGAAATTGAAAAAATAATGATAGTTATGCATAATTTCTCAAAAAATATATTTTTTCAATTAGAAGGATGTAATTGCATATTAGAATACAGTTTTTAATTCCAAACAACTTTTCATAATAGCAATTTCCAATATTACGAAAAATAAAGCTACTTTACTCTTGAGTAAAATTCAAACTTTTTGACATACCTCGTATAATATTCAAAAACTTTGATATTTGATGGTTAAATCTTAGGTTTTGGACCACGCAGAGCTTTTTATAAAGAATAACCTTTTTTCGTAAAATTATTAATAAAAAAGTTTTCCATATGGATACAACTTACAGGGACATACTGTATATATATATATATATATATATATATATATATATATATATATATATATATATATATATATATATATATATATATAAATAAGCAAAATCATTGGCTAATACTCGTAAAGTGAATGTGAATTTAGTTGGAAATATATAAAATGATGACGTGTCATCATTCCATACATTTCTGTGCAACTATATACACCGGTGTTTCGGCCTATTTGGGCCTCGTCAGTATAGTGTAGCAAGTTAAAAAAGCTGTTTGTTAACTTGTAAAAGGATTACTGCAGGAGCAAGGTTACCATTTTTGGTCAGATTGTTAGAAGATCCGCAGTCGCAAGGCTACAACTAACATTGCCAAGGAGGTAAGGCTACCTGAGGAAATGAAAAGCCATAACATTATTAAATAAAAGGATGTTGGATAATCGAGTATTTAATCTTATTTATTTTTATACTTGTACTCAATTATCCAACATAATTTTATATATATATATATATATATATATATATATATATATATATATATATATATATATATAACAAGGAGAGGTTAGCGCGAGTTAATAAATATCGGCATGGCTCGCAATAAGTATGAAAAACAAAATATGCACAAGGTGGAATGCAACCATAGACACGTGTTTCTGACTTATTAGTCGTCATCAGTATGATATAGCTAAACAGGAGCAATGCAACCAATTTGTGGCTATAATGTTAGAAGACCCTCAGGATTCGAGAGCAACAACTAACAAATCCACGGAGGAAGCTACAGCTACCTGAGGCAAGGGATGCCAAACGTTTAGAACGTTTTAAACAATCAAACAAGGAGAGGTTAGCGCGAGTTAATAAATATCGGCATGGCTCGCAATAAGTATGAAAAACAAAATATGCACAAGGTGGAATGCAACCATAGACACGTGTTTCTGACTTATTAGTCGTCATCAGTATGATATAGCTAAACAGGAGCAATGCAACCAATTTGTGGCTATAATGTTAGAAGACCCTCAGGATTCGAGAGCAACAACTAACAAATCCACGGAGGAAGCTACAGCTACCTGAGGCAAGGGATGCCAAACGTTTAGAACGTTTTAAACAATCAAACAAGGAGAGGTTAGCGCGAGTTAATAAATATCGGCATGGCTCGCAATAAGTATGAAAAACAAAATATGCACAAGGTGGAATGCAACCATAGACACGTGTTTCTGACTTATTAGTCGTCATCAGTATGATATAGCTAAACAGGAGCAATGCAACCAATTTGTGGCTATAATGTTAGAAGACCCTCAGGATTCGAGAGCAACAACTAACAAATCCACGGAGGAAGCTACAGCTACCTGAGGCAAGGGATGCCAAACGTTTAGAACGTTTTAAACAATCAAACAAGGATTAATATAGTAGTTATAGCCACAAATTGGTTGCATTGCTCCTGTTTAGCTATATCATACTGATGACGACTAATAAGTCAGAAACACGTGTCTATGGTTGCATTCCACCTTGTGCATATTTTGTTTTTCATACTTATTGCGAGCCATGCCGATATTTATTAACTCGCGCTAACCTCTCCTTGTTTGATTGTTTAAAACGTTCTAAACGTTTGGCATCCCTTGCCTCAGGTAGCTGTAGCTTCCTCCGTGGATTTGTTAGTTGTTGCTCTCGAATCCTGAGGGTCTTCTAACATTATAGCCACAAATTGGTTGCATTGCTCCTGTTTAGCTATATCATACTGATGACGACTAATAAGTCAGAAACACGTGTCTATGGTTGCATTCCACCTTGTGCATATTTTGTTTTTCATACTTATTGCGAGCCATGCCGATATTTATTAACTCGCGCTAACCTCTCCTTGTTTGATTGTTTAAAACGTTCTAAACGTTTGGCATCCCTTGCCTCAGGTAGCTGTAGCTTCCTCCGTGGATTTGTTAGTTGTTGCTCTCGAATCCTGAGGGTCTTCTAACATTATAGCCACAAATTGGTTGCATTGCTCCTGTTTAGCTATATCATACTGATGACGACTAATAAGTCAGAAACACGTGTCTATGGTTGCATTCCACCTTGTGCATATTTTGTTTTTCATACTTATTGCGAGCCATGCCGATATTTATTAACTCGCGCTAACCTCTCCTTGTTTGATTGTTTAAAACGTTCTAAACGTTTGGCATCCCTTGCCTCAGGTAGCTGTAGCTTCCTCCGTGGATTTGTTAGTTGTTGCTCTCGAATCCTGAGGGTCTTCTAACATTATAGCCACAAATTGGTTGCATTGCTCCTGTTTAGCTATATCATACTGATGACGACTAATAAGTCAGAAACACGTGTCTATGGTTGCATTCCACCTTGTGCATATTTTGTTTTTTATATATATATATATATATATATATATATATATATATATATATATACATATATAATAAGCGAGTCTTCTACAGCTGTCGCCGCTTCTCGCATCCTAATTTCCAGCGTTTTCTGTCGAAGCAATCTTCCGTTTTTAGGTCTCTGGCGGTCATTGCATCTTCGACATCTTCTCTCCAGGATCGTCTTGGTCTACCTCCTTTTCTTCTAGTGGGTGGAGCCCATTTTTCTATTTTTTTCGGCCATCTATTTTCGGACATTCTCTGAAGGTGTCCATACCAGTTAAGTCTTTTTGCTTCGATTGTGTCTATTATATCTAGATCAATTTCCATTTCTCTCCTAATATCTTCGTTTCTCACCCAAAAATAAAACAAATTTTGTTTTATTTCTTCTTTATCCGCCTCATTGAACAGAAGAGCTGACAAGACGCTCTCTTCTGTGTCTTGCCACTCTGCATTCCTTTGCCCGTCTTTTTCCCTTTCGGCTTCTGTTTCCTTCTCTTCTACTATTTGCACCGAAGAATCATCCTCCCCTATATCTCGTTCTTCTTTCTCTTCTTCTCTGTTGATTTCCTTTACCATATCATCCCCTACCAGTGTCGAGTGTTTTGTAGTACACGACCTGTTCATCTTTGTCTGCCTATTGTGTCACTTCAACATTTCTTCTTCGAATCTTCTTTGTTCCTCCTCTTCTGATCTGCCGTCTTGTGGCCGTTCTTACCTATTCTCATTTTTCTTGGGTAATTCATCGTCCTTATTTCCTTGCCTGTAGTCATCTTGATGTTTTCATATTTTTCATGTTTTCGTATTCCTTTTTTTATTTTTGTAGAGTCCATATGAGTCCCACGAGTCGGGACGTATTGCATGTCCGACACGGCAGGGCGCCCTTACCGCGCTAAGACTGTATTACTTCGGGAGGTCGTCATGTATCCCGAAAGGATCGTTTGCTATGTTCTAACCGTCGCATGTCTCATATCCTTGACACGATTCCTTCCACCGTGATGGGGATGATTTTATTGAGTTTTACTCCTCTAAAAAGTATAGGAGTATCCTGGATGATAGAGATCTTTAATTTTGTTATAAGGAATTGTATCACTTTTTCTGGCTATAAATCTCAAGGTTCTCATTTGTGATATTCCAATTATTCTGCTTATTTCCGCTTTCTACGTAGGTATTTTATATAATTATTGGTCTTATATTGGCTATGTATTGGACTTGCTTATTACTTGTTTGATATTGGACTTACGTATTACTTGTTACGTATTACTAGTTCGATTATTGCGTCATTAATTACTATCTAAATCGTTTAGTCCCCATTGCCATTATTATAAACAGTGACAAAATTAAAAAAAAAATTATGTTTCAAACATAATTGTTCACAAATCAAATTCAAATTCATAGTTATCTTAAAGATAATCTGGAAGCCGATTTCTATAAAATTTTTATGAAGGCAATACTTTAAGTTAAAACATTTGTTAGTAAATTTATATCACATCATTCAGATAATAAGTAAAATATGAACCAATATTGCTGGAAAATTAACACAAATCTTCGATACCGCTAAACTTTCAACGTTCTTATTGGGATAATGTTGGCTGCTGTTAGAGCTTTTGTTTCAATTCATAGTGCCGACAAAGTGAGAAAACATAATAAGTTCTTGAATTCTGTGTGTGAATGGAGATTTTAATACGGATTTCTACTTTTTCGTCTGCACTTCAAGGATTAAGCGTACAGCCTGTTCCGTCTTTTTTGTAACCATTTTCTTCTTAGCATACCCATGTCTTTTCTTCCTGGTTGTTTGTAGTTACCTAAATGCTTGTTTGACTAATCTATTTTCGTACATTTTTTCAATGTATTCTCTACATTTTAAAGAATTCTTATTTATCCTTTCCTTCATTAATAATATGTTGAATTTGCTCCTTATGGCGTATTTTTTATGTGACTTCTCGTAGTGCAAACTTTTGTTCTTCTTAAAAATTTCAATATTGGAAAATTTACTGTGTTTTTATATTGACTGTTTTATTTTTAATTGCCCAATGTTCGAGCCATTTAAATATTGTGTTAATTGTTGTTTGTTTTGTGTTCAAAACCAAATTTATTGAGAGATTTAAAACGCCGAGTAACGAATATTTTTGTAATATAAACACAGCCAACCTTCGTCTACATATCTGTTTATTTTGATGATAATTACGTCGGATAAATCAGGTCATGCTAGGTCTGCAGATTTTTACCATATACCCTGCGAAGAGTTTAACCGTTGTGTACCGAGAATTTTAGCTAGTAGTGTCGTGATAGATTTGTAGGAAGAAGTTAGATAGATACCGAATGAAGAACGTCGGAAATTCTGCTTCTTCGGTAATAGAAGTATTTAGATATCGGTTTATGAGCGTGGATGGTTTCGCGACGCCGGTAACATTTTTATGGAGTGTTGTAATAGAATGTGAATTGATAAGTCAAGATACGTGGTGATCGAGATTTTCCGAGCCGCGCAATAAAAAACACACATTTTAAATCCATGGCTGGCGTGAATATGTTGACATGTCTAAAAACATAGTTTTTCAGGGCATTGATTTTAATTTTTGACAATTCGGTGTAAAAAAGATTATTAACTTTTTTTTAGTTTAGTGTCGTAAATATAAGTAATTTTAGTCGATTTTTCCAAATCTGGAAAAAAAGTGGCATTTATTTGGTTATTTTTATAGAAATCAGACTTGTCACATTGTTCACCTAGTACTTGTCAACTTATTCACCATAAGCAACTTGCTCTGATTCAAATAAATCTGATGAAATAGAGTAACTTTACAGCCAAATAAAACATGCCCTTCGGTTTGGAATATTTATTTCAGAAACTAACAGGAACGAAACATAAAATAGATTGTAATTAAAATAAAAAAGAGTCTTCTTTGTCTCTTCATCTGCATTGTCATTATCGACATCATGTGGATCTCTTTCGCCAATATCGGGATCTGTTGATTTGGTTTCAATTGTTTTTATATTTGAATAGAAGTCGTGGAACAAAGGATCTATAAGATGCAAAATATCCAGAAGATCTTTTTTCTTTTCTTTGCTTATTGGTAAAGGTTCTTTCGTTATTAAATTTAAGTGAAAGGAGTGTGTAGGTTTTCGTCTTTTTTTGAAAGTAAGACAATTATAGGGGGTATTAGCTTCGATATTATCTTTAGAATGAATTTCGCCAACGGATTTTTGATATTGCAGCCATTTAACTGGTTGCCATAAAAACTTATCTCCAGTAACATCCTCTTTTCTAATTGTGAAAGGTCCTTGTCTTAAGCCAAGCTCAGCAAAGTTATAAAAATCGTTTAAATTCATATGAACAACTTTAAATGGGTTTTTTACCTTGCATGATCTAACCAGTTGAATACAATCATGAAGATGGTTAATTTTCATTTGTGTTTTTTTTAGTTTTCTCAGTAAGAGCGTGAACACAGTCACATTTTATGTGACGATGACCATTAAGGAGAAATTTGTGATTAATAATTTCTAAAGTTGGGTGCTTATCTAATTAAAATGTAAACATCATTTCCACGATGTTATTTTTATTCTGCCCACCTCAAGTATCTGAAAAGGATGTAATTTCTTTGACAACTGGTGGAAGATAATTTAAACAAAATTGGCACAGACTTCATGCGATTTGATTTGCAATTCCAATTGTCTCATCTCACATGTAACACATAGCTTCATCCGTTGCCAAGACGTGAACCGTTAAATTAAAGGTCCAAAGCTGCCTCTTGTAAAAGGCAATTGAGGTTTGTAAAAGTTGTGTGGGTAGACACTGTTGGAGGTAAAACGCACAAGCCCAAAACGAGGAATCTTCTTGAGCTCTTGCTTTACTGCCGCGTTTTGCAGAATATGCCTTTTCAGTCTGCAAATGATGCTCAGCTAATTGAATTTTTAAATCTCCATTTTCCTCAGCTAACTTCATCTGCATCGTTATCATGTCACACGTATGACACGTGTCTTTTGATGGTTTTTTAAAAGGCAGTTTTAAGTCGTGAACAAAATTTGAGTACAGCTTTAAAGAAACCAGCTATAAGCATGTTTCTTTATGCAGTCGAACCCGCTTAATGAAATAGCCTTCGTGCCAAGCAAAAGAATTCTTACATCCGAGAATAAGTGGAGGTGATTACAATGCCAAGAATACACATTGGGGATCTCGACTTACAAACACTAAGGGCAGAGAATTATTGACCACAATCACAGGTAACAATTTAAGAATCAAAGCACCAGGAGAGCCCACCTACTGGCCGTCCGATCCTGCGAAAATACCAGACGCGCTATCGACTTCTTCATCGTAAAAGGTATTAACCCAAACTACCTAAAAATTGAAAGCAACTATGATCTTTCATCAGATCATTCTCCTATAATATTGACGTTACATGCAAAAGTAATAAGAAAATACCAAGAACCTCAATTATGCAACCTAAAAACCAACTGGGAGCTATTCCGACAAAAACTTAATGAGAACATTGAACTAAACGTTCCACTCAAGACACCACAGAACATTGATGAAGCCGTCGCAAATCTAACAAAAGGAATTCAAACAGCAGCCTCGCACGCAACTCCCAACGTTGCCGATAATAAATCCAAAGGTGATAATCCAATTATTGTAAAAGAAAAAATCATAGAGAAACGAAGACTTCGTAAAAAGTGGCAAAACAATAGAACTGAAATCAATAAAAGGAATTATAACAGAGCAGCATCTGGATTAAAAAGACTACTACACACAATAAGGAATCAGAACGTACAAGAGTACCTCGAAAAACTAACACCTACGGAAGCAACAGATTATTCTCTATGGCGTGCTACACGAAAAATGAAAAGACCAATACAACAAATACCTCCGCTTAGAGACTCTGCGGGAATATGGGCCAGAAGTAATAATGAAAAAGCAAAGGCCTTTGCTGAACACCTAAGCATCGTCTTTAAACCTTACAACATGGACCAAAACGACGAAGATAATAATGAAATCTTAAATTTTTTTGATATACCTTTTCCAATGGATCTCCCAATAAAAAAATTTAAACCTAAAGAAATCCGAATGGTAATTATGGATGAAATCAATCCAAAAAAGGCTCCTGGATATGACCTCGTCACTGGAAAAATCTTGCAAAACGTAACTAAGAAAAAAATCATGGCAATAACACATATATTTAATGCAATACTTACGTATGCACATTTTCCCAATCAGTGGAAAGTAGCAGAGATCATAATGTTACAAAAACTAGGAAAAGACCCTAAAGAACTGAACTCATATAGACCCATTAGTCTCTTACCTATATTATCTAAGCTATTTGAAAAAATGTTTCTACGTCGATTGGAACCAATAATAGAAGAAACAAGATTAATTCCAAAACACCAATTTGGTTTTCGTAGCAAACATGGAACAATAGAGCAAACACATCGTATAGTCAAACAAATCAGCAATGATCTAGAAAACAAGAGGTACTGTAGTGCAGCTTCTCTAGATATCAGCCAAGCATTCGACAAAGTGTGGCATACAGGACTCCTCCATAAGCTGAAGAAAAATCTTTCGTATCAATATTATTTAATTATAAAATCGTATCTGAGAGAGTGGTTTGGATGCAGCTCGAAACAACTATTTAGAGCTACTGCCCCAAAAATTAAAATAGCTATGATGATTGCCAACCTCCGTAGCGGAGATGGCACCTGAAGAAGAAGAAGATCTGACAGATCGCTTCTCATTAGTAAAACAACAAGATGCTCGCTCAGAACTATTTAAACTAAAATCCGGCGTCCCACAAGGTAGTGTACTTGGTCCCTTACTATACCTGTTATTTACTGCTGACCTACCTACAACTAGATTGACAACAGTCGCAACATTCGCGGATGACACAGGTATTATCGCATCTCACACAGACCCTCAAAGAGCTTCGCATAACTTACAAGCCCACTTAAATAAAATAGAAAAATGGTTAAAAAAATGAAAACTAAGAGCTAATGAAACAAAATCGACCCACATGACATTTACCATGCGAAGAGAGAGCTGTTCACCAGTATACATAAACAACAAACAATTATTACAAGTAGATACAACCAAATACCTGGGCATACATCTAGATAAAAGACTAACATGGAGAAAACACATATTCACCAAAAGAAAGCAACTTGGACTCAAACTTCAACAAATGTACTGGATTCTGGGTAGACATTCAAGACTGTCAATTTAAAATAAATTAGTGGTATACAAAGCCATACTTAAACCCATATGGACCTATGGCATACAGCTATGGGGCTCAGCCAGCAACTCTAACTTGGAAATTATACAACGTTTTCAAAATAAGGCATTAAGAACCATAGTAAACGCTCCATGGTACGTCCCCAACGCAATAATAGAGAGAGACCTGAAAGTTCCCAGCATCAAAGAAGAAATCAGCAAATACAGTGAAAAGTATGAAGAAAGACTTAGTGCGCATCCAAATGATTTCGCGAGTGAATTATTAAACACGGAGGGTGAAGTTCGCAGACTTAAGCGTTATAAACCAACTGACTTACCAAATAGATTTTAGATAAATTAGAACTATTTTAAGTTTTACTTTATTTTACTAGTAGTACTATCTATACATTTGTTGATAATTTAGAAAGGAAAGTTTTCATTGGAATTCTTACCTACATGTCATAGCCTAAGAAAATCATAACTTCAACTGATTGTTCCTAACGGAACAGATTGTTAAATAAATTGGAGTAATAAAAAAAATATCCGAGAATATTCTAATAACCGATTATTTGTGGCTAGTAGAAACGTTTCGGGACCGTAAATTTCTATTCCTTTAAGCCTATATTTAATCAACGCTATAACCATAACATACGACATAAATTTTCCACTTCCAGAATTTCATCATTACTTGGTACACAACCTTCTTTGGCATTTTTGTGCAATTCTCTTAAAAATTGTACCCGCTTCGCCATCGTAACAGAGGTAACTGATGTTATCAACATTAACATGTGTGATTAACTGAACAACTGAACAGCAGCAAACAGAAAATCGTTTAACTGTATGCACATGTACATCACGTGACCCACGCATCCCAATATTGAAGGCGAGTAATGTACAAATCGTGCATCTTATTTTATCAACTTAAGATCATATTGTACCCAAAATGACAAGTCAAGATATCAAAATGCATAATAGTCAGAAAAGGGACGTCAAGTTTCACATAACTAGTTATCAATTTATTATTACAAAAAGGGGAGCAGGAATAACTGGATAAGGCGAGGTGTCACATTAGATATAGTTGCATTCTAACAAGTGTAACATCACAAAATGAGTTATAAAAATACGTAAAGGAATCTAAAGTAAAGATTATGTCAACAACTCGTCTGGCCAAATTTAAATTTTGTTTTATCAATTTGATGTCTTTAGATATTAGATATATCTTGGCTTTCAAAGAGTTGTCAGTATATTCACAATGAGATTAAACGTTATTAATGTGATTTCTTAAGATATTCACTTATTCACCGCATAAATTCATTAACAAACAATATGTTGTAATAAATATCAGAAAAATGCAATTTTTCGACTTGTCAAGTTATTCACGCCAGCCACGGAATTATTCGCGTTGTTTTAGAATAATCCATTTAGAAATATACTGTTTGTTTTTTGCCATTAATATTTGTGAAACTTGTTTAATTTTTGATTGGAAACTGAATTAGAAAATAGAAGTTTTAAAGTAGAAAGACTTTTATTTAATTTTTCGAACCTCGGGGGAGTATATTTGACGACTCGAGTTTTCAGATAGTCCCCCACATTTCTGGCGACCGTTGGACAAGACAGTTTCAAGTTAAAGTTAGCTATGCATGAATACGAGGGGTGGCGAAAAAGTGTATCGACGAACGCTGGTCAAACATTATCACGTTTCGTCTCTAGTTTCGGTAAACGTGTGTGTTTAGTTTGCAGTTAAAATGGATTACAAGGAAAAACATCGCAAAGTGCTTCGTACCACCTTCAGCAAAGCAGCATCACAGTTAGAAGACCTGTTATCAGGCCAGGAAGGTGAAGTACGACTAATCAAAATATCTTTAGATTTATTACGATAGAAAATGGAAGATCTCAGGAGAACAGATGACGAAATTTATGATCTCCTATTAAAAGAGGTTGCTAGTGAACAAGATCTGTTGACGGAGATGGAAAACAGTGACAGCTACATTAGAAAGTTTGCGGACCTGAATATACAGTTCGAGGAACGGATTCGACCAAGGATACCTGCGTCTGTGGAGGATAAGGTGGCCTCTAGGACAACTGGTAATAGCACAGGGAGCATACAGGGTAAGCGTAAATTCAAATTATCTACGTTAGAATTCAAAAAGTTCGACAAGAACATTAAAATGTTTGCCTTTTTGGTCTCAGTTCCAAAAGATACATAATGATTCAGACAAATACTTAAACGTTAAAGTTGAGTACAGTCGAACCCGATTATTAGAATCCCGGTTTAAGGAATATAAATTTGAAGTCCCGAAAATTTTCTAATAGCCACCAATGATCGGTTATACGAATATCCCGGTTACAGGAATAGTTTTGCTGGTCACGCAGGCTATTAAAATAAGCGGGTTGACTGTATTTAATTCAAGCTACTGTACCGGGCAGTAGGCTAGGCTAGGATAGGCTAGGCATCTAGTAGATAAATTTCAGGCGACTGGAGATAATTACGTTAAATTTATTGACTGTCTTATTTCGCGATTCGGCCGCGACGATTTCAAATCGAGGTATATATTCGGGAATTGCTTAAATTAGTAATAAATAATACTTCAAAAATGAATAACCATTTTCAATTTCGTTGCAACACGAAACTACAACCGCATCATATCCTAGTTCAATTAGAGAGTGTTGCAAGCACCTCTACCGGTTTCGAAACTTATTAGTCTCTCATCAGGAGGCACATATGCTGCTCTCTTTGATCCAACCAGGACAAACCCCGGCGTGCACTTACGAATTGCAACGAAACTAAATGACATGGATGCCCTAGCGGCAACTGCTAGCAAAAGACCAAGTTTTCAATCTTATAGCATACAAAAGAACGTTAAAAATGTTGCTCTATGGGAACCTTCTCTGGTTACTCTTCCGAGGCTTCTAAAATTTGCAAGCCATAACGGATGCTGAGACTAAGGAAGATGAAAGAATTTTACAATTTATAATTCACGTCCCATCTGCTCAGCGCGGTAAAGTTAAAACGAGAATGGTTCCCTTCGCACTCCAATCAGAGTAAAATGTAAATCAAAAGTGAATAACCATTTTCAATTCGTTGCAATACGAAACTACAACCGCATCATATTCTAGTTCAATCAGAGAGTGCTGCAAGCACTTCTACCGGTTGCCGGCAGTTGCCGCTGGGGCATCCATGCCATTTCGTTCGGTGCAATTCGTAAGTGCACGCCGGGGTTTGTCCTGGTTGGATCAGAGAGAGCAGCATATGTGCCTCCTGATAAGAGTCTAATAAGTTTCGAAACCGGTAGAGGTGCTTGCAGCACTCTCTGATTGAACTAGAATATGATGCGGTTGTAGTTTCGTGTTGCAACGAAATTGAAAATGGTTATTCATTTTTTATTTACATGTTTACTCTGATTGGAGTACGAAGGGAACCATTCTCGTTGGAACTTTACCGCGCTGAGCAGATGGGACGTGAATTATAAATTGTAAAATTCCCTCATCTTTCTTAGTTTCAGCATCCGTTATGGCTTGCAAATTTTAAAAGCCTCGGAGGTGTAACCAGAGAAGGTTCCCATTGTTTTCAATCTGGTAGGGTGTAGAGCAACATTTTTAATGTTGGTTTGTATGCTATTAGATTGAAAACTTGGTCAAATAATACTTCGTCTGGCAATAAATTAGACATTTATTTATTATATGATAGGTTAGAGACTCAGCTAAGAGCATTGGAGAGATTAGGTATAAAGTCAGATAAATACGCGGCTATGTCGTGTCTACCTGCGGATTTATTAAGGATATGGCAAATATTTCCGGAAGATATTGGGTAACAATTTTATATTTCATCGAATACTTCGAATATTTCCACTATTTCCACTACTTCGAATATTTATTTCGAATATTTCTACTATAGAAAATCGTCTCAAAAGCTTGATGCAATTTTTCAAGTTAATTTTTGAAGTCGACAAAGAACAGCACGTTTCCTTAGCGGTCGACGGCTTTAACGTATCAGGTACTAAGTCTGGGAATTCTAAACGGAATGGTCCGAACACGAAGATGCCTGAAGAGAAAGCACCCCAGTTTCCTTCTGCGATGGGTTTAATGAATTCTCATAGTACAACGAATAGATGTGTATTTTGCGAAAATGCACAAGAAAGCAGCCAATGTTTCAAAGCTCAGAAGTTTACTTATGACCATAGAGTAAATATTTTGACAGAGAAAGGTGCTTGCTTCTGCTGTTTAAAAATTGGACACCATTCTCGAAGATGCCGTGGTCAATTAAGTTGTTTACTTTGTCACAAATCACATGTGCCCATAATGTGCAGAGAACTTTCGATGGACAAGGTAAAAAAGGAGAGGAAAATAAGATAGAGAATGATGGTCAAGCTGTACCGAAAATAGATCAGTCGCTGGCTAATAATAGTGCTACTACTAATGTTTTTTTGCAAACTTTGCGCGTCAAAATGAACCACTTAGGTAAGACGCGAGTAGTAGCTGCCTTAATAGATACCGGATCTCAAACGACGTATATTCTGAGGTCCACTGCTAGATTATTGGATTATCCATGTAAGGGACAAATTAACCTAGTATATGGATTATTCGGAGGCAGCGAACTAGCACAAAAACATGATTGTTATGACGTTAACTTTAGTTGTAATAACTACAGTTGCACATTTGAAGCACTAGATCAACCCGGAATTTGTAGCGATATTTCTTCCGTATTTAATGGTCCCTGAATGGAAGAACTGAAGATGATGAATATAAAAATAACATATTCCGGTGATACGTCTCCTATAGAGATTTTAATAAGTGCAGATATTGCAGAAAAGCTCTATACCGGAAGGAGGCATATTTTAAGATGCGGACTGGTAGCTGTAGGAACCTTATTGGGCTAGACACTGATAGGAAAAGGAAAGGTACCTTTAGATCAACAGGACAATGGTAGCGTAACAACTATTTCACTTTTTATTAGCAATGCGTCGATTAGTCAACTGTGGGAGTTAGATGCTTTGGGTATCAATGATCCGGCAGAAAGGAATACAAGGGAAGAAACAACGCTACTAGCAAGACAACATTTTGTAACAAAAATACTACTTTGCAGTAGTATTTGTTGAACTAAAATGATAAGATGAAATGAGTGAAGGAAAGTGGAAAGATGTAGAAATGAAGAGAAGGGGATAACAGTATAGAAGAAGTATGGAGAGACAGAGGCAAACTAAACAGAATTGGCTAGCAAGAGATACAAGAGAACAACTTGACACTCAAGGATGGATACGGCTCGTTTGCATGCCTGTCGAAGAACAGTAGATCAAAGTAGAGAGTGATGATAACTAAGAAGGGAAATATTAAGAGAAGAATATATGCTCAGAAAATAGATTAAATAAATATAATAATATAATAAAAATAGAAGAATATAAGAGATAAATACAATAGACTGAATTATGGGCGCCAGAAGTTTGGATAGACCAAACTTCCAGGTATCTTACACTGCTGTTAAATATTAAATATATTAAATTATTAAATTCAAAAATGGGAAAAAAGAAATTGGTATACAAGAACAAATAAATATTTATTAAATATAACTACTTAGATTTTTGACAACCTCTGAGTTAGAAAAATACAAATTATGTAACTATAAAATGACAATGGGAAATAATTACCTATCTAAGTATAAATATAATTACCTATTAAATTAGTATTGGAGTAGCTTTTCTAGGAAGCATACCCCCAACTTACATATACTGGGTTAAATAACAACCTTCACCAAATAATTGTACGATTAAAATACGTACAGCAACGCTAAACTACAAACGAATGAACAATAATATAAACTCTCAAAGAGTTAAATAGGCACCAGCCTCCTTAATGTGAATCTACGGTCTACTTGATATATAAAAATCAGTTGCTTCTACGCGTAGTCACTAAAAATTTATCACAAGTAAAATGGATAGCTATTCAAAGGGAATAGCGTCCAGGGATATAATTAAAAGTTAAATAAATGAATTTAAGTAAAAAGTTAAGCAAATAAGTTTAATTAATTAGAATGATGGGCTAAAGTACGTTAAAGTTATATAAGTTAATAAATTAGCAATAAAGAGTAAAAATATATAAATTTAAATTGATAAGTGGAGACTAGCAAGGTTAGTAACAAAAAAATATAAAATTAATTAAATAAATAAATGGTACAAGTAAATTTCAGGTAATATAATACAAAGGTAAAGAGAATCTCATATGAGGGAAAAGATGATCTGAGCTCAAACCTCCTTGACCAGAGAGCTTACTGGTTTGGGAAACACTATCAAAAATTATAGATATAATAATATGAAAAAAAAATGCAACCTAAATCTTGAAACAAAAATATGTGTGATTAAACTATAAAACTTAGTTTGAACTAAATGTCCTGATTATTACACAAAAATATTAACGTGTTGTGATGGTAGTCACTTGCAAATAAGTACCAAGTGTCCCCAAAACAAACCCTATATTATGGTTCCCAAAAGTGTCCTTGTTATGGATACCAAAATCCCTGGTAGTAGAATTAGCACAGGGATGGTGCTAGCTTGTACCAATTATTCAAGGTGCCCTTCGGGGCGAAGTGCAGAATTCAATGCTACGTGGGAGGAGATTCTCCAGGCTGGTCTCCAAGTGACCTGGCTTGGCCTAGAACGGTTGCTCCCGGTTGTTAGGGGAGCTGATGGACTGGTTACTTTATAATTTCACCCAAACGGCTAAAACAAACATTTCCCGTTTTACTTTCAATGTAAAATCTCCGGAAAGGCAAAAAAGAGAAAAAAAAGAAAAAGAAATGAGATATCTTTTTGTAGAATGCACAACAAAAAAGAAGATCATTAGTAAAAACACTGATGGATTTGACCTTGATTCACACTACGGACACAATAATTTGGAATTTAACTTTAAATTCAATATTTAATACAGAATATGATTTGTATCTGAAAGCAATATTTCTATAAAGGGTATTTTTTTATTAATAAAAATGATATGGGATAATGTAATATGTTGTAAAATTTAGGAAAAATGATGGGAACGAAATTTAAGGTGGCTAAAATGCACGCAATTTAGTAGACTTTAGATAATAATGAATGTAATCTGTAAAATTTGAATTGAATTTTATGACGTTAGCATAACCCCACAAATTAAATAGATACAGGATATGTGACAAGATAATCCTTCATCTGAGTGTATATTTTCGAACCATGGATAGAATTAAAGATACTAAATTCAAATAACAACTTTGGTTCATAAATGTACAGAAATAAATTCGATAGGAATTTAATATGACACGATGGCGGCCATATTCGTTCTTTTTTTCTCAAACCTTTTAAAAGTAAAAAAAATTACCAGATGGTGTGACTTCAATTTCTACGGGATCTTCCAAACTTTGTCTCCTAGCTCTTCCAAACAACAACACTATTAATTTTTCCACTAAATACTTATAGGAGCTTGAAACTCCGTATTAAAATTCCCGTAATTTCCGATCAACCATCTGCCGTTCCGTTCTAGCTAACCAAGCGAAGTGTCAATTATTTCCCGTCGTTAGACGAGGAGCCTCACAGAACAAACTTACATGACAGCGAATGGTGTCTAATACCAACTGAAGAACTCGTGCCAACTACTAGTTAAGTATGACGTCAGTCAAAGATTTATTTTAATTAGATCTTATTGATTTTGAGTATAACTTAATGACAAACCGTTATTAAATTTTAAATAAAATAACTATAAAGATAATTAGAAATTAACGGAATGTTATATTCCCCTTCTACTCGGAGAAAAAAAATTTTAAGCAAAAAAAAATTTTTTTTTAATTCAAAATATTAATAACCAAGTGGTAATAATCTATCATTCTACGTTGATCCGCAAGATTACAAGTAACCACAAATTAAGGATCAGGGAAAGAAGGATGATCACTACACCAAAACTATGAATCGCCAAAGATGACTCGAAGTCATATTACAATGTCATCGACATTTTGTCTGCAAACCAAAACATAAGCTAAATAATATACTAAAGTTCGTAATGATAAATAAATATCGAACTGGCACTAAATCCAAAATTGAAGTATCCATGGACATCAAATTTAAAAAGGGTATATCCAAGGACGAACAACCAGGCAAAGGTATGAGCCAATTCGCACCATAAACCAAATAAATATACTAAAGTAAGACAAAAGAAATCAAAACTAAAATCAGTGACGAATCGAACACTTAATCCAAAATTGAACTACCAATGGACACCAGATTCATAATAGCATGTCCAGAGAAGAACAATCAGGAATATTTATGGAACAATTCTCACCAGTGCCAAATAATACAAATTGTAAGCATATCAAAGTTATCCAAAAACTCATTAATCAAAATAAATGTGGAATCGGACTCTTAATCCAAAATCGGACTATCAATGGACACCAGATTTATAGGAGCATATCCAAAGAAGAACGATCAGGAAGATTTGTGTACCAATTCTCACTAATACTAAATAAACTAAATTAGGTCTATCGACTAAAGTAAGTCGTTGACTAACTAAAATTGGTCCGTGCTGTTGTTCACTAGCTATAGCATGTAGCTACAATAGATGCATGGGAATAAGAAATACAGATAACGTACCAATTGTAATAATAAAATTTAAATGGTGAACTTACAAGTTCTATGACACCATAATAAATGATAGAAAAAAAAATATGACGAGAACGAGCAACCAATTTTGAATAAAACTGTAGATTCATACGTTCTCGCATACATAGAATTATCCAGGAAATATTCCTGAATCTCAACAACAAACTAATGCCTATGTAAAGAAGAGGGAATCTACTAAAATAAGCAATTCATTTGTCCAAACACCTCAAATACTAAAAGGAACCTACTACCTATGAAGTATGAAGTACGGGACATAATATAAACTAAATATTCCCTATCAAATGCTAAAAATGTAACTGGAATAACTGGAATAATTACACAAGGATGGTCAGGACATATGGCCAACATTTCCTGACCAGAAATATTTTGATGGATAAACATCTGCATACTCTGCTATGAAAACATAGGTTACGAAATCGGATAGCAGTGATCAGTTGCTGAATTTCGAACCCACGCATTCACTAGGTTATCTAGGAAGCCAAATTACAGAGCATTGGCAGACTAGTTCTTAAGAAGAAATCCATACATACATCAGAATTCCAAACTAATTCCAGAATCATACTCAGGGCATAAGGATATGAATTATTATAAAGTATTTAAGATATCCGTGACAAATGTTGATAAAGTAAACCAATATCAAATTAAGAACCACCCCATCTTTCCAATATGGCAAATCTAATAACAAGGTAATAAAAGATACATATAAAAAAAATAGTATGTAGTCAAATATCAAAAATACAACACACAACCTGAGATAAGTAGTGTATAATATTCTTAGTTCCATAGTTCCATACCAAATATCAATATTAAACCAACGTACTTGCATGAGCTTACATATTCAAATATATAAATATACAATAATCAACAACCCTTCTATGCTAAGGGGGTAAGTGCACACTCTAAAAATTACAAGTAGGTTCTTATTAACTGGATATTCCTACGAACAGCATTAGTAATTAATAATGTTGATTCATAATAATTGAAGTGCATCATTAATAGTAAAAAAGAAAATGATAAGCTCATATATAAGAGTGTTACAGAAATAATTAACCTAATGATTCATAAATTGGAAGTCATCTAACAACCATGCCAAAAGATAAAAATGGAGATATGTACCTGCTCTATCTGGTGAATAAAATATTAAACTAAAATACTGAATCTTAATAAGGATCGAGCTAAAGACAAATAGAGGAAGAAGTTAGCTCAAACAACCCTATAAAGTTAATCTTCTTCCGAAGATGATGAATCAACCTCATCCATGGTGTTATCAGGCAGTAAATCCTTTATGTGAAATTGTCCAATTCGTTTGTTAGTCGAATTGTCCTTCAATTCATATACTAACGGAGATATTACCTTTACGACCGTACAGGGAATATATTTCTGGCAAAATTTTGCTGAAATAGTATCACCCTTATTGGACTTCACAAAGTTTCGCTTCCACTCTATCTCCAATGAAGAATCGCAGATCTCTTTTTCTCAAATTATACTGCTGCTGGTTCCTTAAATAGGAAGTTTTTAACTTCTTCCGAATGTCAGAAAAAATTTGAGGTAGAGTCTGGAGATCATCTAGGCGATGAAGGTTATCGGATATCTGAGGGAGATTTGTGGAAGTGTCTGAAATTGCACCAAAATAGTCACCAGATAAAGCAACATTTCTACCAAAATTGAGATATGCAGGAGAATATTGGGTAACCTCATGGACAGAGGTCCTTATGGCTTGAGCTATGGAATGGATATATTGATCCCAAGCTCTGTGATCTGGGAATGTATAGGACCTTAGGGCTGTGACAATACTGCGATTCACTCTCTCAGTATGATTGGCTTGAGGATGGTAGGCAGCATTATAAAAGGTCTTCTGAACCTTATATTTAGTTAGAAGGTCTTTAAAAGCCTTTGACACAAACTGAGGACCATTGTCACATGACACAATGTGGGGAACACCAAACAACAAAAAGACTTGTTCCTCTAAATATTTCAGAATGGCTGGAGTTGTGGCCTGACGAAGAGGACAAACTACAGGAAATTTGGTGAAATAATCCACAACTACCAAGCAGTAAGTATTACCCTTATAACTACGAGGATAGGGTCCAATGAGATCCAACGAGATCATCTGCCAAGGAAAATTAATGTTCCTAAAGGAACCCATGAGTCCAGCTTGTGGTAAATTACTGGGTTTACAAGTCGCACAAACTAAACACTTAGAAATATACTTTTTGATAGACTTGCGCATGCCAGGCCAATAATATAATTCGGCAATACGATGAAAAGTTTTATAAAAACCAAAATGTCCAGCAGTAACTTCATCATGAAACATACGTAATATGTTCTCCCTATTTGGCGTAGGTACAACTATTTTCCAATCTGACATATTGGATAAGGCCTCTATAGGACTTAGGATATGTTTGTACAGTATATTGTTCTCTACCTTAAAATCAGGATAATTTTGTGGGTCTTGAATAACCCTATCAATCATATTCTGATACCACTCGTCAGGAGTTAAGGTGGACAAATCGAATACATTAAGGTCATGGACACGGGAAAGAGCATCAGCAACCACTACACCGTTGGCCTTTCGATGAACAATTTTATATGAATAGGCAGCCAGTTTGCATATCCATCGGGAAAGTCTCTGAGATGGGTTTTTCATACTATGAAGCCATAACAAGGAACTATGGTCCGTAATTTTAGTGAAATTACGACCCTCTAAATAATAACGGAATGCTTCTAAGCCATGTATGATAGCTAAGAGTTCTTTCTCCGTGGTGGAATAGTTTTTCTGTGCCTTATTCAATTTCTTACTCGTGTAAGCTATGGGATGTTCCGAGCCATCTTTCAACTGGAACAATACGCCACCAGAAGCAGTATTAGAGCAATCAGTCATCAAATAAAAATGCTCATTAAAATTAGGTGACATCATGACTGGTGCGCTAGTTAAAGCATCTTTAACGCGCCTAAAAGCTTCATCGGCCTCAGGAGTCCAAGTAATGGTCTGCCCCTTTTTCCTGTTCTTCAAAAGATCAGTAAGAGGTGACAACAAGGTAGAGTATGAAGGTACAAACCGGCGATAATATCCACACATTCCCAATATCCTACGGACTTGCGTGGTGGTCTTAAGTATAGGAAAATTCTTGATAGCAACTATTTTCTCAGGATCAGTCCTTAGACCCTGATTATCAACAACATAACCCAAAAACTTAAGACTAGGGCGACAAAACTGACACTTATCCAGATTAGTTGTTAGATTAGCTTCCTTAAGACGTAAAAACAATTTATCTAAAATTTCCATATGAAGGGAAAAATCAGGAGTGACTACTAAAATATCGTCCAAATAATAGAAAACATAGGGCTCTAACTGTGGACCAGTGACTAAATCCATCAGACGACACATTGTCTGAGGAGCAGAAACAAGACCGAAAGGCATGGTGACAAACTGGAATAATCCTTTACCACTGACAGCAAAAGCAGTATATTTCTTGCTCTCTTCACTCAGTGGGATCTGTAAAAAGGCCTTAGACAAATCAATCGAAGAGATGTATTTGGCATTCTGAAGTTTGCTCAAAATCACGTCGATTCGGGGAATTGGATAAGCATCCCTGTTAGTGGTGATACTGTTTAGTTTTCGACCATCAAAGCAGATCCTGAAGGATCCATCCTTCTTCTTTGTTAACCAGAGTGGGGAACAATAGGACGACGTTGAATGTTCTATGATATTTAACCCTGCTGTCCTGTTCGGGTCTATTTGACCCAAAAAATAATTTATTTCTTATTTTACAAATTATTACGCGGCGTAACGATTTGGTGTTTCGTGACTTTATTACCTAATATGAGGTCTTTTAATTGCATATGAGATAAACAATCAACTTCCTGATTTTTTTGATAAAAATGAAATTGTTACCTAGGGTACGTTCGGGTCAATGTGACCCGCGTATTTAAACCGTTAAAAACTACCTGTGTATGTGTGTTTAGTTGGCAGTATTCTATATTGGCAGTACCTGTGTGTTTGTCAGCCGAATACGTCTGTAAATAAAAATAGGTTTCTACAAGCTAAAACTTGTAAAATAAACTGTAGTATAGCTGCACGAAGTTGCAAACCAAATTATAAATATGACCAACATGGACGGACAGCATGTCTTTGGAACCAACAGAAAAGACATGAATAAAGTTGTTGGTTTCCAAGCATACATTGGTCTTTTATTTCTAGCTCGAGTTTATAAGTCCCATGGTGAATCAACTAAAAGTTTGTGGAATGAAGAAACGGCTCGTAGTATATTTCAATCAACAATGTCACTTGTCACTTGATATATTTACAAAAAGTTTGCAAGTAATATGTTTTACAATACGTTTTGATAACAAAATTACTAGACAGGATAGGAGACGTTTTGATAAACTTGCTGCAATACGTGAAATTAATGAAACATAGGTAGAAAATGTACCAAAATTTTTTAACCCTGATGAAAATGTTACCATCGATAAGCAACTAGTTGCTTTTAGAGGCCGCTCTTCCTTCAAATGGTATATTCCAAGCAAGCCAGCGAAATATGGCACAAAAGTCTGGGTTCTTTTGTAATTATGAACAGAAAAACTTCTTAAGCCCTAAAATTGCAGATCTATATAGGAATGCGTGTGATGTGTGACTTGAGTAGTGATTTGGAAGGCTACAATTTACGTGTAATAACTTTTTTACATCGTAAAATTTAGGACAATTTCTTCTAAAACAAAGTAGGTACAATGCCGGGGATTATAAGTAAAATACACCGGAGCTGTCAGCACAAATCGCGAATAAAGAAGTTCTTAGCTCGTCTGTTTTGCTTCATGCAAGATACCACTGTTGTTGACAATATTCCTAAAAATAATAGAAATGTTGTTCTTATGAGTACTTTGCATCATGAATCGATGAATCATGCATCACTTTCATCAAATGAAAAAGCCCCAAATTATTTTAGATTACAATTCAAATAAGGGAGCAGTGGAAACTCTAGATTAGCTTGTTGGCACGTATACATGTCGGAAGAGATAAATCGCTGGCCAATGATTGTTTTTTCTACTCTACTGGACATTTCTGCCTACAACGGGTTCGTGTTATGGGCGTCAATAAATATTCAATGGAATACCAATAAATTGGGAAAACGGCGAATTTTTCTGGAGGAATTGGGAAAAAACTAATGAAACCAGTCATCATTTCCAGAAAAAATATACCAATAACTAAAGGCTCTCACGAACTGATAAAAAGGACACGAGCAGGAACAAGTAGACAAGATGGAAATGCTAGTGAACCTTCTATGCACAATCTAACTCCGCCTGCTAAACGAGCAAGCTGTAAACTTGCCCTACAAACGATAACATGACTAATTATTATGTTGTATATATTACAAACATATTTGTAAAATCCATTCTTTTTATTACTGTCCCAGTTGTAAACTAAATTATGTTTTTGTAGATATTTGTTACTAGGCTTTTTTGAAAGAAAAAATGCCTTTTATTTTTGTTAATAAGGTTTAATTTACATTAGCAATATAATTTTTGTTTAATTAACCATAATTTCTTGTTAATAAAGTTTTATTTATCACCATTAGCTTATTTTATTTGGATTAAGGAGCGTAAACCATAGTTGGGTCATATTGACCCGAACAGTACATTTGTGTAGTTGACTCGAACGGGACAGCAGGGTTAAAGCAATCATCGAATCTACTTCTTTTTCTAAATCTGCCTGCCAGGCTTGAGGTATGGGATACTGATATAATCTGAAAGGAGTAGGATTTCCCACCTCAATAGTGTGAGATATTAATGAAGTACGACCTAGTTTGTCATTTGAAGAAATAGTAGTAAACTGAGAGATCATATTCTCCAATTGCCTTTGTTCAGAACTAGATAAACTGGAAAAATCATGAATAGCACTAAGGGTAGACAGATTAAATTCAGATATGGAAAAAGAAAAATCAGAACAACTTAAGGTGCTATTAAAAGCATTGAAGAAGTCCATACCTAAAATTATAGAATTCTGTACAGAAGGAATAACATAAAATGTAATTTGCCTACATAAATTTGCCACTGTAATTTCAATTTGGAGTTTGCCTGTAATAGACTGAACTGTACCATCTGCTGTAGATACTTGCAAGGATGAAATGGGCATAATGGGGATATTAGCATTTTTCAATAAATTTAACGAATGTGCTCCTATCAACGAAATATTAGAGCCACTATCTAATAAAGCTAAACACGATTGTCCTAAAATTTGAATAGGTAAATATGGCCTATTATCATTTTGTTTCCTAACCAATAAAGAATTAATATCTAAATCTAAAGTATTTGGTTGGCTACAGCCATTATATGGAACTACTTCACTATCAAACTCATTATTATAATTAACACTACTAATTAAAGAAGAATTTGTGGCTTTGCAACCCTGTGAATCATGCGCGTTCAACGTATCATGACTAAAAGTTAATTTCTGGACTGATTTTGATTTGTGGTGTGTGCTTGTTTCCTGAACGATGCTTTCTTCCCTTTCCGATTGGAAGATGGATTTGAGTTGCTGGGTGTGCTTGGGCCAGCGGTCTCGTTTTCTGATGGGGTTTGATTCCCTGATTGGGAGGTGGACGGAGAAACGCTCAGGGGACGGACCTCCGACATTTCGTTTCCCGAACACTTGAAACAATTTCTTTTGAGGGTATTTTCCCTACCACAACCGTGGCAGAAAATACGAGTTTGAGGGATATCACAATCATTGAACTTATGATTAGACTGGTGACAATTCCAGCAAACAACGGAACTAAAAACAGAAACATTACGTTCAGGGCCTTTATTTTGCCAAGAACGTTGTCTAAAGGAAGTTGGCTGAGAAGAAGAATTAGAAGAGGGTCGAGATGTGGATGGAGGCTGAGAAGACCAGGATAACGTTTCCTCCAAACGTTTGCACTTTACAGTGAGGTCATCAATACTCTGGATGTCCATAAGAGCTAACTGCTGATGATAAAAGGCAATAAACATTTTAAGATGATTTTTATTTTGGACAAATCAGATAAAGGAGTGTCTAAACGGCTACACATGTCTAAAATAGTGTTAATGAACATAGTGACAGACTCCCCTGGCTTCTGCTTACGGTTTTTGATTTCATCCAAGAGATCATCCTGGTATGAGTAAGGAAGAAAATCTGACTTCAACTTGCGAACCAGATCAGACCAACAAGATAAATTACCTCTATTATTCATGAACCAGGTAAAATCAGGACCGGTAAACAATTCAGCTGAAGCAGCAAACAAATTTTCTTCAGAGACACCTCTAGATACACGAAGACATTCGACCTTTTCTAAAAATGTAATCACATCATTGTGCTGTTTTTCACCGGAAAATGAAACACCCCATTTGTGTACTTGCACAGGTTTGGAGTATGTGAAACTAGGAACGACACTGACTGGAGCATTAGGAGTAGATGTGGCTATGGGGTTAACCTTAGAATCAAGCTCACCCTCCAAGGTAAGGATTTTAAGAGAAACAGACTTTTTAAAAGGTTCCTGCTCTTCTGGAGTACACTGTAACACCCGGCCAGAAATATGAGCTAGACGAGATATTAATCTAACATATTCATTGTCCTGTACAGTTCCCCTAAACTTCTCTATTTTCTTCGACAAGCTATCCAACGTTTCGGATATTCCTTTCCGTTGGTCCTCAAAAGGGATATGTACAGCCGAAAGTTGGGTGAAACTCCTATTGCCTGCTTCTTGCTTCAAAGCACCCCGCAGAAGATTGCGTTTTCTATCGACGGTTGCTGACTCCTCTGGTACTACGTCCCTAATTTTCAACTCATAGTCCAATTCGTCCACCAGAAGATGTTCAACTTTAAAAGCACACATGATGAAAGCAAAAATTATTGACCAGCAATCCAAAAGTCAGAAATACGAAATATACTTAAGTTTGTACGCAAAATATATAGGTACGGAGAAAATATTAGCAACACACCAACAAAATCAAAAATGGCCAGCAAAATATATATATATATATATATATATATATATATATATATATATATATATATATATATATATATATCAAATAAATACAGTAAATAAGGTATAATCAAGTAAATATAGTACCTAAATATTGGAAAAAAAAATTTTAGTTATTATACTTGTACCCAAAAAAAAATATGTAAGTATTAACGATCAACTGTACATACAAATACACCACTGGCTGAAGGAGTAAAATTTGCAATAATATAATATATATGTTAGTTACTTATACTTCGTTTCAAATTCAACCTTGAATGTAAGCTGTATGACAAACTATAAAAGAGGTTTCAAAATCTCAACTAATTAATAGATACAGCAGTGACAGTATTAATAAGTAATTAAAAACAAAATAAATCAGAACAGAATGTATAAAAAGATATCAGAAGGAAATAATATAAATAAAAGGAAAAAAATGAACTAAAAGAACTACTGTTATAATTACCTGTTAAGTATTAATAAGTAATTAAAAACAAAATAAATCAGAACAGAATGTATAAAAAGATATCAGAAGGAAATAATATAAATAAAAGGAAAAAAATGAACTAAAAAACTACTGTCTTAGAACCTATAAAAGGTTGGCACCAAGTTGGGCTGCCGATGTAACAAAAATACTACTTTGCACTAGTATTTCTTGAACTAAAATGATAAGATGAAATGAGTGAAGGAAAGTGGAAAGATGTAGAAATGAAGAGAAGGGGATAACAGTATAGAAGAAGTATGGAGAGACAGAGGCAAACTAAATAGAATTGGCTAGCAAGAGATACAAGAGAACAACTTGACACTCAAGGATGGATACGGCTCGTTTGCATGCCTGTCGAAGAACAGTAGATCAAAGAAGAGAGTGATGATAACTAAGAAGGGAAATATTAAGAGAAGAATATATGCTCAGAAAATAGATTAAATAAATATAATAATATAATAAAAATAGAAGAATATAAGAGCTAAATACAATAGACTGAATTATGGGCGCCAGAAGTTTGGATAGACCAAACTTCCAGGTATCTTACACTGCTGTTAAATATTACATATATTAAATTATTAAATTCAAAAATGGGAAAAAAAAATAATTAGTATACAAGAACAAATAAATTTTTATTAAATATAACTACTTAGATTTTTGACAACCTCTGAGTTAGAAAAATACAAATTATGTAACTATAAAATGACAATGGGAAATAATTACCTATCTAAGTATAAATATAATTACCTATTAAATTAGTATTGGAGTAGCTTTTCTAGGAAGCATACCCCCAACTTACATACACTAGGTTAAATAACAACCTTCACCAAATAATTGTACGATTAAAATACGTACAGCAACGCTAAACTACAAACGAATGAACAATAATATAAACTCTCAAAGAGTTAAATAGGCACCAGCCTCCTTAATGTGAATCTACGGTCTACTTGATATATAAAAATCAGTTGCTTCGACGCGTAGTCACTAAAAATTTATCACAAGTAAAATGGATAGCTATTCAAAGGGAATAGCGTCCAGGGATATAATTAAAAGTTAAATAAATGAATTTAAGTAAAAAGTTAAGCAAATAAGTTTAATTAATTAGAATGATGGGCTAAAGTACGTTAAAGTTATATAAGTTAATAAATTAGCAATAAAGAGTAAAAATATATAAATTTAAATTGATAAGTGGAGACTAGCAAGGTTAGTAACAAAAAAATATAAAGTTAATTAAATAAATAAATGGTACAAGTAAATTTCAGGTAATATAATACAAAGGTAAAGAGAATCTCATATGAGGGAAAAGATGATCTGAGCTCAAACCTCCTTGACCAGAGAGTTTACTGGTTTGGGAAACACTATCAAAAATTATAGATATAATAAATATGAAAAAAAATGCAACCTAAATCTTGAAACAAAAATATGTGTGATTAAACTATAAAACTTAGTTTGAACTAAATGTCCTGATTATTACACAAAAATATTAACGTGTTGTGATGCAAATAAGTACCAAGTGTCGCCAAAACAAACCCTATATTATGGTTCCCAAAAGTGTCCTTGTTATGGATACCAAAATCCCTGGTAGTAGAATTAGCACAGGGATGGTGCTAGCTTGTACCAATTATTCAAGGTGCCCTTCGGGGCGAAGTGCAGAATTCAATGCTACGTGGGAGGAGATTCTCCAGGCTGGTCTCCAAGTGACCTGGCTTGGCCTAGAACGGTTGCTCCCGGTTGTTAGGGGAGCTGATGGACTGGTTACTTTATAATTTCACCCAAACGGCTAAAACAAACATTTCCCGTTTTACTTTCAATGTAAAATCTCCGGAAAGGCAAAAAAGAGAAAAAAAAAAGAAAAAGAAATGAGATATCTTTTTGTAGAATGCACAACAAAAAAGAAGATCATTAGTAAAAACACTGATGGATTTGACCTTGATTCACACTACGGACACAATAATTTGGAATTTAACTTTAAATTCAATATTTAATACAGAATATGATTTGTATCTGAAAGCAATATTTCTATAAAGGGTATTTTTTTATTAATAAAAATGATATGGGATAATGTAATATGTTGTAAAATTTAGGAAAAATGATGGGAACGAAATTTAAGGTGGCTAAAATGCACGCAATTTAGTAGACTTTAGATAATAATGAATGTAATCTGTAACATTTGAATTGAATTTTATGAGGTTAGCATAACCCCACAAATTAAATAGATACAGGATATGTGACAAGATAATCCTTCATCTGAGTGTATATTTTCGAACCATGGATAGAATTAAAGATACTAAATTCAAATAACAACTTTGGTTCATAAATGTACAGAAATAAATTCGATAGGAATTTAATATGACACGATGGCGGCCATATTCGTTCTTTTTTTCTCAAACCTTTTAAAAGTAAAAAAAATTACCAGATGGTGTGACTTCAATTTCTACGGGATCTTCCAAACTTTGTCTCCTAGCTCTTCCAAACAACAACACTATTAATTTTTCCACTAAATACTTATAGGAGCTTGAAACTCCGTATTAAAATTCCCGTAATTTCCGATCAACCATCTGCCGTTCCGTTCTCGCTAACCAAGCGAAGTGTCAATTATTTCCCGTCGTTAGACGAGGAGCCTCACAGAACAAACTTACATGACAGCGAATGGTGTCTAATACCAACTGAAGAACTCGTGCCAACTACTAGTTAAGTATGACGTCAGTCAAAGATTTATTTTAATTAGATCTTATTGATTTTGAGTATAACTTAATGACAAACCGTTATTAAATTTTAAATAAAATAACTATAAAGATAATTAGAAATTAACGGAATGTTATAATTTCTTTGAGACTGTCGCAACAGATTTTAAAGGACGATATGAAATCAGACTGCCATGGTTAGAAGGACATCCGGCATTACCAAGTAACTACCAGATGGCTAAGAAAAGGCCGAATACCACGTTGAGGAAAATAAACAAAGATGGATATCTTGAAGCCTACGGCAAAATATTGAAGGAGTGGCTGAATGAAAATATAACTAAGGAAGTGCTCGAGGAGCAGCCGAACGAAGAAGGCCATTAATTACCCCCACAGGCCAGTAATTAAGCCTAATAGCATCAACAAAAATCTGACCAGTTTTTGACGGTTCAGCTAAAGAAAAATACAAACCTTTAAGTCAGTGCCTTGAAATAATGGTTAACTTAATTGAATTGATTCCTACTATTTTCTTAAGATTCAGATGACAAGAAATCGGTGTAATCTCAGATATTCGCAAAGCCTTTTTACAGATTGAGATACGATACACAAAGCTGACAGAGATTTTCTTCGTTTCCTTTGGATAGACGATGCAGGGAAAGAAAATGTGTACCGCCACTGTCGTGTAGTATTCGGGATCAGCATTAGTCTGTTTTTATTAGGAGCTTCACTAGAACATCATTTTTCCTTGATGTTAAGAAGATGTGCGTCAAAACTGCTGAATGTTTTGGAAGATACTATTTTAAAATTTTTCCATAGTTTTTATGTTGACAATTGCGTCACTAGTGTTGCTAATGAACAGGAACCGTGAACTGTTATAGAAGAGTCGATTATAATAATGGCTGAAGGCAAGTTTGATCTCAGAGGGTGGGAGTATACAGGCCCACCCCCCGATGACACTATTGTTGCCTCGACCCAGGTTTTGGGAATAAAATGGAACAAAGCAGATGACACCTTGTATCTACGACAAGAGGATGAAGATACAGATCAACCTTTTGATCTGTAACCTATAACCATAAACCTATAACTATAAACCTATAAACCTATAACTAAAAGAGCCATACTCTCACAAGCGCAGTGTGTGTTTGATCCTATTGGGTATTCTTGTCCAACCACGTTAATTCCGAAGTTGTTATTTCAGAAGACATGGAAATAACAACTGCTTTGGGATACGCCGGTCGGTTGTGAAATAGAAACCTATTTTTGGAATTGGATCAAAGAGCTTCCATATTTAACTGCGATTAAAATTCCTAGGTGGATACATGCAGGCCCCAAACAAGCTGAACAATTTTCCTTAAATACGTTTTGTGATGATAACAAGGATGCATATTCCGCAGTAATATTTTTAAGAGGAGTCCGAAATGGACAAGTATTTATACATAATTTAGCAGCTAAATCCAGGGTAGCTTCCTTAGAGACATTGTCGATACCCCGGCTTGAATTGATGACTGCAGTTATTGCTGTAAGATTTTATGTTACGGTTAGAGAAAATCTTGAAGTTGAATTAGACGAATATTTCTGGAGCAATTCAAAAACGGTACTGCCTTGGATAAGGAGATCTGGGGAATGGACTACCTTCGTGTGGAATCGCGTGACAGAAATTCGCAAAACTTCGAGCATAGAAAGATGGCATCATTTGCCAGGTGTACTCAATCCTGCTTATCCTCATTCTAGAGGTTGTTCTCCTAACCAGTTGCTAGAGTCCAAATGGTGGGAGGGTCCGCAATGGCTTTATGATCTATCATCTTGGCCCCGACACAATCACAGCTGTGATAAGGAAGAGATTAACAAGGAGAAAAAGAAAAGGCTAGGTATTTTCCTTGTTAACCGTGAGCAAGATGGTATGACCTTAGTTGATTGGCACCTTAACTATTTTTCACAGCATCTGAAGACGTTGCGCATGTGCGCATGGATTTGTCGATTTACCAATAATTCAAGAAATAAGGACGACAAACAAAAGGAAGAGTTAACCCCTGAGGAGCTTGATAAAGCTGAAACGATGGTACTCAAGCTAGTCCAACAAGAGGCGTTTTCGGACGAAAACGATAAAAAATTATGTGGAATGGGAGCCTTCAATAGGGTGGTTCGAAAAAACTTTTTTTTTTAATTTCAGATCGCTATAGTGCACAAAAGCTGCCATTGGTATAGACGTGAAAAAAGCACCAATTAATATTTTTTTATTAATTTATCTTCCGGTCACGCAATGCCATCGAAATTAGCAAAAAATTTGAAAAACCGTAATTTTTCATATATATTTAAGCAGCCCAGATGGTTTTAATTGCATTCCTATACAATGAATTAACTACTAAAATTATGTAGAATCAATACATATATATATACAGTCAAACCCGCTTATTAGAATACCTCTTAAAGGAATATCCCGGTTTAAGGAATAAAATTTTGAGGTCCCGAAACATTTCCAGTAGCGACCAATGATCGGTTATTAGAATATCCCGGTTATAGGAATACTTTTGATTGGCACGAAGGCTATTCCAATAAGCGGGTTCGACTGTATAATATATATATATATATATATATATATATATATATATATATATATATATATATATATATATTTATATATATATATATATATATATATATATCAATCAAATGAAATAGAGAATGTGGAGAAATCCCATATAGAGAAATAGAGAAATGTATATATATATATATATATATATATATATATATATATATATATATATATATATACATCCTACTATCAATTTGGCATCGATACATTATGCATTTACCATCGATTTGGCATCGTCTTGCAAAGTGGCATCTGTATATCGATGCCACTTTACACTACCTTAATAACTTTATTCCTGTACTTGCTACCAGAAGTCTAATCAGCTCGGTAGTTAGAGATTTGATTCCTTGATGTTACTTTAATATATCAGCTTTCCTTGTTTACCTCTTACTAAGTTATATAAGTTTATTCCATAAAATGTTTGAGTCCAAAATGATCGTACAGTGAAAATATTATATACATTTAGTTCAGTGTTTTACCGTTGTGTCGCTGCCGTTATATACATGAAAACGTATATCCCACTTTCATTATCAATCATTTTGGCATCAGAAATTTGGCATCACTGTTGAATACAATATTATTCACAACGAAAAATAGACAATTTGAGAATGTATATATTATTTTCATAAAGAAATCAGTCTGGCATCATGTTTTATTGTTTTCACCCAATTTTGAAAAAATGTGAAAACTTTGTATTATCCACGTCCGTCTGTCCGTCTGTCTGTAACCACAACTCCTCCGTCAATATACCAGCTAGAATGACAAATGAGGTATCAAATGAAAGCTGATAATCCAAGGATGGTACTAAAGGTGAGATATTTGACCTTGGCGGTCTGTCCGTCGGTCTTTACGACCGCGAATATAACTCCTCCATCATTATACCAGGTAGAATGACAAATGAGGTGTCAAATGAAAGCATATAATCCAAGGATGGTACTAACGGTGAGATATTTGACCTAGGCTGTCTTTCCGTCGGTCCCTCCGACCGCAAATATAACTCCTCCGTCATTATACCAGGTAGAATGACAAATGAGGTGTCAAAAGAAAGCTTATAATACAAGGATGGTACTAAAGGTGAGATATTTGACTTAGGCCGTCTGTGACTCGGTCCCTCCGACCGCGAATATAACTTATCTGTCATTATACCAGGTAGAATGACAAATGAGGTGTCAAATGAAAGCTGATAATCCTAGGATGGTACTAAAGGTGAGATATTTGACCTAGGCTGTCTTTCCGTCGGTCCCTCCGACCGCGAATATAACTCCTCCGTCATTATACCAGGTAGAATGACAAATGAGGTGTCAAAAGAAAGCTTATAATACAAGGATGGTACTAAAGGTGAGATATTTAACTTAGGCGATCTGTGCGCCGGTCCCTCCGACCGCCAATATAACTCCTCCATCATTATACCAGGTAGAATGACAAATGAGGTGTCAAATGAAAGCTTATATTCCAAGGATGGTAATAAAGGTGAGATATTTGACCTAGGCTGTCTTTCCGACGGTCCGTACGACCGGGAATATAACTCCTCCGTCATTATACCATGTAGAATGAGAAATGAGGTGTCAAATGAATGCTGATATTCCAAGGATGGTACTAAAGGTGAGATATTTGACCTACATGGTCTGTCCGTCGGTCCGTCCGACCGCGAGTATAACTCCTCAATCATTATACCAGGTAGAATGATAAATGAGGTGTCAAATGAAAGCTTATAATCCAAGGATGGTACTAAAGGTGAGATATTTGGCCTAGGCAATCTTTCTGTCGGTCCGTACGACCGCGAATATAACTTCTCCGTCATTATACCAGGTAGAATGACAAATGAGGTGTCAAATGAAAGCTTATATTCCAAGGATGGTACTAAAGGTGAGATATTTGACCCAGGCTGTCTTTCCGTCGGTCCGTACGACCGCGCATATAACCCCTCCGTCGTTATACCAGGTAGAATGACAAATTAGGTGTCAAATGAAAGCTGATAATCCAATGATAGTACTACAGGTGAGCGATTTGACCTAGGCTGTCTTTCCGCCGGTCCGTACGACCGCGACTATAACTTCTGCGTCTTTATACCAAGTAGAATGACAAATGAGGTGTCAAATGAAAGCTGATAATCCAATGATGGTACTACAAATGAGCGATTTGACCTAAGCTGTCTTTCCGCCGGTCCGTACGACCGCGACTATAACTTCTGCGTCTTCATACCAAGTAGAATGATAAATAAGGTGTCAAATGAAAGCTTATAATCCAAGGATGGTACTAAAAGTGAGATATTTGGCCTAGACAATCTTTCTGTCGGTCCGTACGACCGCGAATATAACTTCTCCGTCATTATACCAGGTAGAATGACAAATAAGGTGTCAAATGTAAGCTGGTAATACAAGGATGGTACTAAAGGTGAGATATTTGACCTAGGCGGTCTGTCGGTGGGTCCGTCCGACCGCGAATGTAACTCCTCTATCATTATACCAGCTATAATAATAAATGAGGTGTCAAATGAAAGCTTATAATCCAAGGATGGTACTAAAGGTGAGATATTTGAGCTGGGTACTCTTTCTGTCGGTCCGTACGACCGCCAATATAACTCCTCCGCCATTATACCGGGTAGAATGACAAATGAGGTGTCAAATAAAAGCTTGTGGGTGAAAACCTAGGACTTACGAAGTCCAATTTAAAAATAGGGCATATCAGAGATATGCCTTAGACATCATAGAAGACAATGACACAGAAAAATCAAACAAGCAATATGTCAAAAGGGCCTTAGTTATGTATCTTCGGTCCTGTTGGTCCAATCGTGATGTATAGCACCTCAAATGATAGGATTTGACAAACAGAATACAATGAGAGAAAAATCAAATACAACCTCATGTCAAAAGGGCCTTAGTCGCGTATCTTCGGTCCTATAAGACCAATCGTGACGTACGGCATCTCAAATAATAGGACTTGACAAATAAAATACAATGACACAGAAAAATCAAATACAGCAACAAGTCAAAAGGGCCCTAGTTATGTATATCTAGTCCTATTGGTCCAATTGTGACGTACAGCAGCTCAAATGGTAGGGTTTAATGAACAGAATACAATGACACAGAAAAATCAAATACAGCAATATGTCAAAAGGGCCTTATTTACGTATCTTCGCTCCTATTGGTCCAATCGTGGCGTACAGCACCTAAAATAACTGGATTTGACTAATATAATACAATGACGTACGAAAATCAATTACAGCATCATGTCAAAAGGGCCTTAGTCTTGTATCTACGGTTCTATTGGTTCAATCGTGACGTACAGCGTCTGAAATGATGGGATTTAACTGGCAGAATAAGATGGTGTAGACAAATGAAAATGACGGCATGTAATAACACTTTAAAATTGTAGAAATAAAATGGATTAACACACATGGTATGACATATTAGGTGAGAGTATTTAACAAATAGAATACGATTACATACGTCCAGGTTTTGACAAGCGACTTCTCTACATATGATAAACGCGAAAGGGCCCCAACGTTCACTGCTCGACATAGGCCTCCCGTTCACTGCATATACCCACTGCTTTCTGACGCTGTGACTTGAGAGGATAGGATTTAACGAATAGAACGACAAAGAAGACTAAACAAGGCAGCTCACGGGAAAAACACAACTGTCCGTTTTATACTCTACAGGGAAGCATCAAATATTCAACGTAAGAATATATTAGAGTATAACGGTATGATAAATCTTTTTCTTCTTTTTTTCATTTAGTGCATTCCGTACGTTTTTTAAACATAATCAGGAGAAGTTGTTGAATTTCTGAAGTCTATAAAAGAATTTCTTAACAAACCTTTTTTTAATTGTGTTATGGATTATTTTTAAGAATGTGTTTAAAAGGCAGTTCGCAGGCTTATTGTTCAATGGTCTTATCACTTTCAAGCGCCTGTCTTTTTTGTAGGACTATTAATTGTTACTTGTGATTTCAACCATTCTAGCGGGGCAATGCCTTTTCTATAACTGAAATGAATATTGTTATCCATTTAATTTTTTTCCTCAATTAATTGAATGCCTCCTACTGGTGTTTGGTCTGAGCTTACCGCTTTTCCCCATTTAAGCTAAACTGCTCGTCAAAAGTTAGGGATATAGAAAATTATGCTCATTTTCATAGCTAATTTTTTCGAGAACAGATTAACGGATTCCACTATTTTTTTTTAATATTTTAGATTTTTCTTTAGTATTTACACAGTTGTGCAAAGGTTTACACAAACTTCTTTTTTGTACTTATACCGAGTGGTAGGTATAAGTACAGAAAAGAAGTTTGAGTAAACCTCTTGATAGGTATTAGTTACGTATCTTCACTCCCATTGGTCCCAACGTGTCGTACGGCGGCTCAAATCATTGGAATCAGCCAACAGAATACAATGACTAGGGAGCGGATTTATATGCGATCAATTTTGATGAAATATTCGCATATATATGCGGTAAAAAATTACGAAATATGCGCAAGATATGCACAAAAATTCAAAAAATGCGCATTTCGGGAAACCACAAATTTTCTGTCTTATTTAGTAATCTTATTTATTATTTTTCAAATAAAATCATTTTTTATATATGCAATTTATTCACAGTTTTTACAAAAACTGCTACCAATAGTTACCTATTTAAAATAAAACAACAATATCACTATAAATATATCTTCGATTATAATTCACTACAATGTGTTTTTCCAAATTCTTTACGAGGAAACATATTCTTTGATCAGACAAAATATTTTTATAACTTGAAAAACTCCTTTCAACATCGATAATTGGTGCGTATTTAAAATAACTTGTTAATTTCCGTTAGAAAATCGTAAAACTTTGGCTGAAGGTGTAAATTCTCTTAACAATAGAGGATTTAAAAAATCACCAGGATTATAGGTAGGTACCTACCCTAATAGCACAAGGACGTCCAATGGACGTCCTTCACGGACTTTAGGGACGTCCATTGGACGTCCGTTTTCGTCCGAGGAACGTCCTTTATACGTCCTATTTTGGTCCAAATGTCGCGCTACCGAACGTCCATTGGACGTCCATCTAATGTCCGAGGGGACATATATTGGATCTTAATCGGACGTAAATTGGACCCTAATCGGACGTAAATTGGACCTTAATCGGACGTAAATTGAACCTTAATCGGACGTAAATTGGACCTTAATCGGACGTAAATTGAACCTTAATCGGACGTAAATTGGACTTTAATCGGACGTAAATTGGACCTTAATCGGACGTAAATGGGACCTTAGTTGGACGTAAATTGGACCTTAATCGGAGTAAATTGGATCTTAATCGGACGTCTTAGGGGACGTGAATTGGACCTTAACAGGACGTCCAATTTTGGTCCAAATTCCACGTTGCCAAACGCCCAATGGAGGTCTACCTAACGTCCGAAGGGACGTTCGGTGGACGTCAATTGGGCCTTCATAGGACGTCCCAGTTTGGTCCAATGTATTGCTGCCGATCATCCATCTAACGTCCTGGGAGGACGTTCGGTGGACGTCTAGAGACGATATTTATACCTGTGGAGAATGTATTGTGGGAAATAAAAAATATATTTTTTAAGGAACTTATATTACATCTTATATTAATTTACAATTATTGGATATTAGATTATTTACATTAAATTATAATTACATTTCTCCAAGAAATTAACGCACCACCTTAAAAATGGGCCATTTTTGATGTCTCGAATTTCCTAAAGCCATTGTCCCATCTAAGTGATTTTTTTAATAATATTATAGCCTAGGCTATATGGGCTACCTCCATAAGCTTGTCATGCACGGGGAGCTATACTGTAATAATATTATATCACATCGCTGAGGGAACTCTACATTACATATACTTTTCGAATCAAAACTTTTATTCTCTTAATATTATTACTTAAAAAATATATACTACATTCGTCTCGCTAAACTCGAAAAATAACTTATAAACCATAAAAATCTCCAAAAATATAAATGACATAAATGAGAATTGGCACAATTATTATTATGGTTTTAAGTTGATTTTTCGGATTTAACTACAATATTATGCAAAAAATTATGTTATATCGCAGATTTAAAATGGGTTTATCTCGAAAACAGTTATATTAAGTTTAGCGAGATGATTGTAGTACACTTTTTTTAAGTAAAAATATTAAGAGAATAAAAGTAGACTGGTACGCAGTCTGATTTTTGCATAAGAGTTTAATGAAATGGTAACAAATCAATTGGAAGTTCTGTCCGACAAAATACATGGAACGTTTTCGGTAGTCTGATGTTCCAAGTTTTTAACCTGTTCCACAATTAAAACTTCCCCGGTTCCAGTATTCCCGTACATCAAAGTTTGTCCGACTAGACACCGTGAAGCTATTAACAAATTTTCAGCTTGCTGTTAATCAACTTTTTTTATTACGCGGGATCCAGGTCTATAAATGAATACAATAAATAAGTAGGTAGGTACATATTATACACTTATTTATACGAGTACAATTAATAGTAGAGCTGGTTTTTGGGATGTTACAAGCAGCATTTGCATTTCCACAGAGATACTTATGACAGAAATAATAAAATACCGAGACGGACTATTATTATAATAATTTACAATAGGACCCGACGGCCGACGCTATAGGGACAGGTAAAATTTATGACTGAACAATGCACCGAGCATCGATACAAGCAATATGTACCGGTCGAAGGTTATTTTTTATTGTGCCAAATGGACGTATATAGTACCTACCTTTAAAAATCGAATACACAAATTAAAAGATATTTAACAACCATAAAGATTTGTCAAACTCTATCACCGACTTCATGAAAACAAGTATTACTACATTCTTTGATGGTTTTTGCTGTAAATTTTAAAGGATTGACATGAAATTTGGCATACGCATAGCTAACATGCCAAAGAAAAAAAGTGATATTGTGCCAATGTGTGCTATTGCCCTGGGGTGAGCTTCACTCTTTCTCTGGGGTGAAAAACGTTCAAAATAAGTCCGGACTTCGATAAACTGATTAATATTAAGCAACCTTTATTCCATACTTACAAAGTATGTGTACTTACAAATTAGTATGTGAATTTGGGGGGTGAGTTTCACCCCGAGGAGGGGTGATATACAAAATATAGATAGATACACAAAAGATATACAAAAATGTTTCAAAACATCGAAAAAATGTGGTAAAATGCAAATATACATATCATATTATGATAAAATTGCGATTTTGGCGATTTGCCTTTTTGGATAGAATGATGATGATGTTGATTAGGATAAAACTGCGAAGAATTTTTTTATCGAAATATAGTAAAAAATATGAAAAATATACCAAAAAGCTTGAAAAAATATGTAAGTATGTAAGGAAAAACATAAATAATTAAATAAACTTTTGACAACACAACACAAAAGTTTGAAACACTCACTATTTGGATTGGTTGTCCTGGCTTGTGATTTTCTTCTTTGCAGATGACGCTCACTGATCGATGTCAATGTCCAACGGACGTCCGAGCACGGACGTCCAATGGACGTCCAAAGGACGTTCATATTTATTCAACACGTAAGTACGTCCAACGTCGGACGTCCGAAGGACGTTCATTTATAGTCCATCCGCATTAGGACTAAAACTGGACCTATTTTGGGCACACGTACGCTCAACTTCAAAAAGATGCTCTCAATATTCATCTGTAGTAAGGATACATTGATAAAAATTATATTTTTGCTTATTAGAATTAACCACCAAACTTCTATCATCTTGGTAACGGGAATAATAAAACATTATAAAGTCCACTTTACATCAACAATAATTGAACAAGAAATTGACGACAAGTTATTCAAGGTCAAATTTGGCTTATACAAAACACAATTCTACTTCCAATTTTGCCGTGAATAAACAGAAAATAAAGAAATTTGACAAAATAAAACATATCCAATTGTTCTATTTCATCAAATTCCTTCATTTTCTTTTACAAATCATACATTTTGTACTCGTCAAATTTGGCCTTGAATAACTTAGTCAATTTCTTGTTCAATTTATTGTTGATGTAGAGTGGACATAACGAATAATTTACCGATCAGATTTTCACACTTTACATAAAAACAAAAACATGTATTAGATATTAAACTACATATACAGTTTTGAATTAAATATGATTTATAATCTTTTCCATTTAAACTATTTTATTAACATAATTAAGTTAATATTTTATTAAATAATTTTGCTGTTTAATCCCCTTATTGGTAGAATATGTCCAATATGGACGATTGGAAAAGGTCCGTATTTCGTCCGAGTACGGACGTCCAAAGGACGTTCATATTTATTCCACCCGAAGGACGTCCAACACCGGACGTCCGAAGGACGTACATATTTAGTCCACCCGAAGGACGTCCAACGCCGGACGTCCAAAGGACGTACATATTTAGTCCACCTGAAGGACGTCCAACGCCGGACGTCCAACGCCGGACGTCCAAAGGACGTACATATTTAGTACACCCGAAGTACGTCCAGCGTCGGACGTCCAAAGGACGTCCGTTTATGGTCCATGGACGTTAGGACCAAAAATTGACCTATTTTGGACGTCCAAAGGATGTCGTGTGCTATTAGGGTATTAAATATAACAAAAGTATATAAAATTCGGATTTCCGGGTAAAACATCCTTCGTCATTTTAACATCCTACAATCATTTCATAACGGCGGCGTATTATCCTATAAGTACTTTGTGTAGAGATCGTTTATTTTCTAAGAAAAAATGAAAGGCGGTTAATGAGCTGTCTCTCTTGGTTCTCGAATTAATACAGACCACAGCCTGTGCGTGGAAATATTTTGTCGAATTAAAAAATTTAAATTTTGTTTTGGACTAATGAAATAAAACATTTTAGTAGTTCCAAAATGACACAAAATCTAGGCATCGGATAAAAAAGTTTATTTGAAGAAAGTGTATTTTTTTGTTCTTCTTAATGGCGGTACAGGCTCGTTTTTTTAATATTGTATTTAATTACAGAATAATTTTCAAATATTACCTAATATATTTTTCAAATTGGGCTCTGTACCGCCATTCTTTATTATATTACGGATACGTGTGCCAAATATCTTGAAAAGATATTCAAAATTACAGCCGCAATCTTGGAACGCGTTTTGGCTACCTGTTGATCGCTACTGTATCACCTTAAACAATTTTTTAAACAAATTCACAAAAATAATTTTTTCATTACGAACGATTTTTTAGATAAGTTGGGTTATTCTGAGCAAAAAAGGTATCTTGAGATTTTTCTCTAAAATTGATTTTTGTCGAGTTATATGGCCATTTTCGCATTTTTCAGGTTTTAAGTCGCGTATAACTCGACAACAATCAATTTTAGAGAAAATTGACAAGAGACCTTTTTTGTTCAGAATGTCCAAAATTATCTAAAAAAAATTGTTCAAAGTGAAAAAATTATTTTTGTGGATTTGTTTAAAAAATTGTTTAAACAATTTTTCGACCACGGCACCTTGTGAATATGTTATAAGGACCTCTTTTTGAGTAAGTTTGTGCAAAAAAATCGAATCGGAATAATTTCACTAACAGGGGCGACGATAAATCCGGGACTATAGCGCTAATTATTAATAATTAAAAATAACAGCTTTGTAATAAAATAATGACAAAAATCTCTTAAGGACCTTGAAGCAAGGGTTTGAAACTTGATCTGCTCACTTTTTAATTTGATAATAATAACTTTTAATCGAGTTATTAAGACTTAAAAATGTCCATTTTCGCATTTTTCAAATTTTTAATCGCATATAACTCGACAACAATCAATTTTAAACAAAAATGGCAAGACACCTTTTTTGCCCAGAATGACACAAGTTATCTAAAAAAAATTGTTCGAAATGAAAAAATTGTTTTTGTGAATTTGTTTCAAAAAAAATTTTTAAACAATTTTTCGACCAATGCACCGCCCGGCACCCTTTGGATATGTTATAAGGACCTCTTTTTGAGTAAGTTTGTGCAAAAAAATCGAATCGGAATAATTTCGCTAGCGGGGGCGACGATACTGCCCGGTCTACTTTTGATGCTGATGGTGATAGAATAGATACTTTTTATATAACAAAAATAAAACTTTTTTTAAACTCTTTAAAAAATTTGTGGCGGGTTTTCCCCGAAAAGTGCGTTATTTTTTGGACATTTTACGTTGAACTAGTCGATTTGGAATTTGACGAATAAGAACCAACTTTTGATTAGCTCCAACTCTGTTTTTATTGTGTGTCCAGACTTCATACATACATCATTTTTTTTACTGTTTTATAAGCTTTATATTTGCTAGGAATAGTTTTTCGATCAAATACTTACTTTTTGATTTATTTGCGAAAAACCATCTAAAAACAAAAGTTACAAGGAATTTAATTAGTTTATCCAGTTACGGACTTATTTGGACCTATATTTTTTCACACTCGAGAAGGGGGTGGTACTCATCCCAGAAAAAAAAGCACACACTGGCACTCTGATGTTCATTTCGCGAAATATCGCAGGGTTCGTATTTAAAATTTTTAATTTACTCCTCACCCCTTTCCGTGGGGTTCGTTTTTGGTATCATTCGATAGACTTTTGAAAAATATTGAACACGCATTTTTTAGTTTTTCGATCTGACGTTCATTTCGCGAAATATTCGCTTTTTTGTGAAACTTTGTGACTCGCCCATCATTTCTTCAGATTTGGGAACACTTAATAATCGGAGGGGGCCAAGTCAGGAGAGTAAGCCGCATGAGAAAGTAATTAGAACCCCAACTCGAATTTTTGCTACTGTCACAACGCTCTTGTGAGTCGATGTATTGTCTTAGGTCTTGAGAACACTTTTTTCTTCTGCTTATGGAGTCGTTTTTCATTCATCACATACCGGAACTCACCACATAAATTTTGAAGACCCTGACATCAAAACTGTATTAAATTATATGTGATCTAAGTAAGTTAATGAAAAGTCAGAATAGATAGATTAGAACACTTATAAAAAAAATTGTAACAAGCAATTGGACATCGTAAGTTCTAATTTTTCACAAAAAGTGACCGGAAGTTGAACCGGCAGTCGATATTTGAACCCTTCGTGTAACTTTTTGTCAGCTGATATGACGGATGAATTTTGTTCACCTACAGATATGGACGAACAGACAGGCATGAAACCGGAAGTATGTATTTGTTCTGGTCTTTCTTAGTCGTGTTGACCAATAGTTTGTACTATTTCGACGAATTTAAAACAGTACTTTCGGTTGCAGCTCTGGAACAGGCAGTCCGAGGTCAAACTTCTCACATGTAATATCATATTTTGGTTATAGGCTTTCATTTGACACCTTATTTGTCATTCTTTCTGTCCTACTAATAGACGAGTTGTGTTTATTGACGGACAGACATGGATAATTCTAGGTTTTCACATTTAATGATAAAAACAATAATTATACAATTCAGTTAACCTGACTATATCATTGTGATAATGACTTCTTATCTAAAAGTGACAACGGCAATAATTGCCGTTGTAATAATTATTATTCCATTCACTCACGATAAAATATCGCAAAACCTCCAGATTTAAAGAACCGCTTGGATTGACATAAAATTTGGCACACACGTAGCTAAAATGCCAAAGAAAAAAGTGAGATTATGCCGATATGTTCTCTTGTCCTGGATGTGACTTTCACCCCTTCTTGGAGGTGAAAAAACATACGTGCAAATTAAGTCCGGAAGTGGATAAACTGACTAATTCTAATTCTAAGCAAATTTTGTTCTATAAAAGTTTTAGGTCAATACTTTTCGAGGTATGTGCGGGTGAATATGTTTATTTTTCATAGAAAAACACGTTTTGGACGGATTTTCGCAAATAACTCAAAAAGTAAGTATGTACATATTTTATCGAAGAAAATATTCCTAGCAATAATATAGCTTATGAAAAAGAGGTGTCAGTATAAGGTCTGTATACCCAGTAGAAGCAGGGTTGCAGCTAATGAAAAATAGGTTCTTATTCGTCAAATACCAAATCGAATATTTCAACGTAAAATAACCAAAAAAATAAAGCACTTTTCGGGAAACACTCATCATAACTCTTTTAAAGTGTTTAAAAAAATTTTTTTTTGGTGTTTTTAAAACAGTTTCTAGCGTGAAAAGTAAGCAAGTTACGCTGAAAATAAAATCGTTCCCTTTTTTTTGGCAAAAGAAAGTCATGAAAATTAATTGTTACCGCTTCACACGTTACTTTAGATAAATGTATTGTTTATACAGGGTGTCTCCGAAAATAGTGCGTTCCTTTAAGGTGTGGATATAATACACAATTTAGAACAAAAAGGTGTTGTAACATTTTTTCCTAAAGTTAACCGTTTCAACAAAAATTACGTTGTTCTCCATAAGAGTAAATTTTTATTTTCATAAATTTATATGACCTGGCAACATGGCGTAGAAGAACCTGTGACTGTGAAATTTAATCTAATGGGACCCCTTGTTTATTTACTAATTGAGTATCAATTTGCATATCAAAATGTATTTTCGTTTTTTGGTCAAACGGCTGAATTTAGAATAAAATGTTATAAGACTTTTTTGCTCTACATTGTGCTTTCTATCTATACCTTTAAGGAACGCACTATTTTCGGGGAAACCCTGTATATGATCTGTAAGTTGCATTGGTTCAAAATGCTTATTTTTGAAAGGGGTTTTGTTGAAAGGCCTCGAACGAATCACTAGTCACGAGTATGTATATGCAAATTTTGAACAGCCATATCTTAACCAATTTTTGTCTTCCAGAAAATCAAAAAATTCCAAATATTTAAAAAAGCAACACCTACATTTTTTACTCTTTAAGATATTTGGTATCACTAATAATTTTTAAGTTATTTTGACAAAAGTCTTTTTTTCAAAATTAAAGATTTAAAAAAATTTACTTTAAAACCAAATTTTTCCACAAATAAGCACTTTGAACTGATGAAACTTACAAACACAAACAATACATAAAGTTACTTGTGAAGTGGTAACGATTAATTCCATTTGGGCTGTTAATTAGAGGGAGTTTTTAGAATATTTTTAACCAAAAAAAAAGGAACAACTGTATTTTGAGCGTAACCTGCTTACTCTTGCTGCTGGAAACTTAAAAAAAAAATAAAAATAAACGTTTTCTTAAACACTTTAAGAAAGTTGTAATAAGTTTTCCCAGAAAAGTGTTTCATTTTTTTTATTTCACGTTAAAATATTCGATTTGGAATTTGAGATATAAGAGCTTATTTTTCACTATAGTCTGTTTTTAAACAAGAGGAGTCATTCAAATTTCCCGCGCCGTACACCTTGTTTGTAATTGGTACAACCTCAGGCAATTTTACTCATATCAAATTTTGACACTATTGGCATTTCATAGGTTAGTTTATTTATTTTATCAGCAATTTTTGTATTTTCTGCGTTCTTCCTTTTATTTTTAGATTTTTAGTCAAGATTACCGTCAAAGGCCGATATGATCAACCAAAAAAGAAGATTTATCTGATGATATTTCTAGTGACTTTCTTGGGTGTGAATCTGCCATTTAGTTTACCTACTCCTCTTGGTTTTAAAACAAAGCTTAGCAATAACTCTGCTTCTACTGGGTCTAGAGACCTGACACATATACCATTTTTTCACTTTTTTATAAGCTATATTTACTATTTGCTAATTTTTTTTCAATAAAGTACCTACTTTTTGAGTTATTTGCGAAAAACCGTATAAAAACGTTTTTTTTTTTGTTGAAAAATGAACATATTCACTCGCAAATATCTCTAAAAGTATTGACTTAGTGAAAAACGCTCTAAATTAGAAGTTGCTTAGAATTAGTCAGTTTATCCAATTCCGGACTTATTTGAACGTATTTGTTTTCATACCCTATAACCGACGAAACTCACCTCCAGATCAAAAGCACATATCGGCACAATATCACTTTTTTTCTTTAACATATTAGCTATAGGTACGTGTCCCAAATTTTATGTCAAACCAAGCGTTTCTTCAAAATTCTGACCAAAACCCTAAGTAAATTAAACGAAAATATAAAATGAATTTTTCAAACAAATATTTTAAGTCGGTATGAGAAATTTTAATTTAACAGATGAAATCAAATAAACACAATTCAACTCGTAAAATATTTAGACCCTTGCTTGGTAATCCAGCTGAACAGGTAAAGAACCTAGCTTTTATGTAGTTTATAATCTGAGAGGATGGAATATTTTACCAAAATATTCCATCCTCTAAGTTTACAATAGACCTTTTCTACCTGTCCTCAAAAGATCGGTATTTTTAACTCGTGGCAACGTCGAAAAGCGGCAAAATGATGGGAAATACACATTTTTATGTGGTGGAAGTCAAAATGGTTATGAAGTGTAAAAATTTTTGTATATAATTTAAATTTTTAAAATTAAAATTTTAGAAAACTGAGAACGATACAGGGCGTTAAAAAATGCGCTCAACAAACATACACGAATTAAAATTCGAAAATGATAGTATTTCTTGGTGATGCCAAATGACTGCAACATGAAAAGATGACATAATGATAGCGGGATGTATATATATATATATATATATATATATATATTGATAAGGGGTACCTCGTCACCTCAGAAACGGTGAATCGGTAGACGTTGTCGCCTCATATATGACGCTGTCGCCTCACTTTGGTGAGGCGACAACGTTTTGAGCTGAAATTTTCAGGACAGCTTCCCAACCACCTTATGAGTCGATATGCAAAAAATCGTTTTGAGGTGACAACGTACCCCTTTTCACTATTTTTTTGTTCGTTAGTTCGGCAGTATATCACTGGCGCTAGTATCGGTATTGCAGCAGTGACTGGCTGTATGTTGTCGCCTCAGCGTATAAATTCTCTTCTTTGTTCAAAAAGCAGTACGCTGTCGCCTCAGATTTTGGCAACGTCGCTTTCGAAAGTTTGCATTGAGGTATTAGGTCGTTAAATATAAGAATATGTTAATCACGAAATATTCTGTCGGCACCGTAACAATGGTATTTAAAAAGTTAATAATGTAATTTGTAGCTTGCAAAATAAGATCTTGGAAGATCTACAAGGAAATACATAGCATCGAAGTAGCCTTATTTTATCATTTATTTTATTTGTCACTGATATTGCTTACCAGATTAGTATCCTTATAATTTGCTTGTTTATATGTGTTTACGATTTTTTCTAGTCCTCCTATTGATGTGTTATCTTTCCTGATCCTCATATATTTGGTTGTTAAATTAGGATTCAGTCCACAACTGACTCTCTTATGTAGTTTTATTGATTATATCTTGTAAGCCTTCCAGACTGTCAGTAAATATGATGGTATCATATGCGTAGAGCATGGTATATATAGTCATCTTCGTTTATTAAAATATCTTCATCAGTCTCATGTTGTGCCTCCCTGAAGATTTTCTCGGTATAGATACATTTTCAGAGTACATATACATTAAATAATAATGGTGAAAAATTTACCCTGTTCGTATGTACTACTCGTTTAACGTTCACAGTATCTGCCAATTCTCCATCTACATTTATTTTCACTGACTGATTCCAATACATATTTATGTATAATGATTGTAAGCTCTGGATTTGGTACATCTACTTTTTTTAAATTTTCTATTACTCACGTCTTACACACGTCTAACTCAGTCGAATGTTTTTTTGTAATCTACAAAGCATACATGTGTGTATGTATTGACATCAGCATCAGTGTTAAATAATACAGCAAATAGGGCATCTCTTAAACATGGTGATTTCCTGAAACCAACCTGCGATCGGCTCAGTTGTATTTTTAATAGTTTGTATAGCTTCCGATGTATGATTTTCAGAAATGCCTTAAGAAGACTAGTGGTTCAATAGTTCTCACATTTTTTGCGTTTGGCTATTTAGGAAAAGTTATCAACTTAGATCTGCGCCTAGCTTAAGGGATATTTCCAATAATGTATATATTTATTACTATTGAAAATATGGGTAAGCTGTTTAATTTCTTTATTGTCAAGCAGCTTCAGCAGTACATGAATCTCATCGGGACCTGGAGCTTACCCGCCAAATTCTATTAGTGTCATCATCAAAATTATTTTATATATTTTTTTCTATCAGTGTATTGTTTTTAGATGTTTACTTCATTTGTTTATCTACACTCACCGGCACGAAAAACGGGCACCCCAAAAAATGGGTCATTTTTGATGGCTTGTATCTCCTAAACCGGTTGTCCGATTTAAGTAATTTTTTAATATGTTATAGCCTGGTTTTTTGACAATATTGCTATAATAATATTGTTTCTCGACAGGTAAATTATCATTGTATACCGGGTGTATCAATCAAACTGGGTTTTTTCGAAATTTTCACAACACCCTGTGGAATATTCTAGCCTTTATAAAATATTGAAATTAAAACCCAACTATAGCCCCAGGTTTTCTTAACATTTTGATTTTTATTCATTCGCTTATGTTGGATAATAAAAAAGTTAGGGACTTTAACAACTGGCCATGTTCTTTACCAATACAGGGTGTTTCTAAATAAGTGCGACAAACTTTAAGGGGTAATTCTGCATGAAAAAATAATGACCGTTTGCTTCATAAAGCTATGTCCGCAAATGCTTCGTTTCCGAGATATGGCATGTTGAATTTTGTCTTACAAACTGACGATTTATTTATTGCTCTAAAACAGGTTGAGATATGCCAATGAGATTTGGTAGGTTTTACGAGGTAGTTATTGCGCATTTTTTGACATACAACTAAAAATTTTATATTCACCATTGGCGTGCATGCTGGTACTATGACCGGGTAATATTACCCGTATGCACGCCAACAGTGAATATAAAATTCTTAATTGTATGTCAGAAAATGCGCAATAACTACTTCATAAAACCTACCAAATTTCATTTGCATATCTTAACCGGTTTTAGAGCAATAAATAAATCGCCAGTTTGTAAGACAAAATTCAACATCCCGTATCTCAGAAACGAAGCATTTGCGGACATAACTTTATCAAGCAAACTATCATTATTTTTTCATGCTGAATTACCCCTTAAAGTTTGTCGCACTTATTTAGAAACACCCTGTATTGATAAATAACATGGCTAGTTGGTAAAGTCCCTAACTTTTTTATTATCCAACATAACCGATCGAATAAAAAAACAGAATGTTAAGAAAACCTGGGGCTATAGTTGGGTTTTAATTTCAATATTGTGTAAAGGCTAGAATATTCCACAGGGTGTAGTGAAAATTGAGAAAAAACCCAGTTTGATTTTTACACCCGGTATATAATGATAATTTACCTGTCTAAAAACAATGTTATTATAGCGATATTGTTCAAGAATAAGGCTATAACATATTAAAAAAATTACTTAAATCGGACAACAGGTATAGGAGATACAAGCCATCAAAAAAGACCCATTTTTTGGGTTGCCCGTTTTTCGTGCCGGTGAGTGTATATTTTTTACCGTTATCATTAGTTAAGCATCCAATTGTTGTATATCTGTTTAATTTAGTTGCATCCGTTACCTTCTTATATTGGTTAAAAATGTCATGTTTTCTCTCCACCGCAGCGCTTCAATTTATCTGCATTACTTTTCGAAAATGACGTAAGTTGGAAAAATATCGAAAAAATATATGTGAATAACGTTAGTACAAAAGACATAGTCAATTTAAGCATATCCGATGATGGCAAAGTATCCAGCTTCGAAATTGATCCTTGCTTACGACAGTAGCAATGTTCAGAAATTTGCCGCCATTACCAGTTAAGAAGATAGCAATAACGATGACGAAAACGATAAAAATTTTGAGTTACCAGTTCACTTAAAACAAATCTCTTCTGAAAGTGACAGATACTCCATCAGTGATGAAAAAATAACACGTCTCATCCAGAAAAGAGCACTAACAAAATATTAGAATCTAAAAACCAAAGAAAAAAGATAACATTGTGTAAGTTCTTCCAAAAGGACGTTATGTCAAGAAACTTTGTAAGACATATGCATACGTTTCACGGAGAAGAAAAGGAAGTAATAAACTTATTGCAGTATCCAAAAAACTCTAAAGCATGAAGAGCAGCTTTTAAGTTACTGGGAAACGAAACTAATTTTGATTTGTATATACAAGGAGATATACGTCCAATAAGAAGCTTAACCGAGACTCAAACGTCCAACTTTTATCATATCCACTTTTCACTTGTCCACTTTCATCATGTCCACTTTTACTATATAACAGAATTTGCAAAAAAAAACGTGGTGCAGTAGTAATTACGTATCTGAATCGCAAAGCCTTACAGCCTGTGTAATGGATCCAACGAACGCTGTCTCCAAATTAAATGTTAAGGAACAAGTCTTCGACAAAATGAAAGGAGATGATATAGCATTTGAAGCAAAAAAAGATCTGCTAATTGTTAATTTTGGAAATTCTTACTTAAAAAAACATAAGAGAGAGGGTATAAACTATGTGTTGCAGAATACACAAGTGTATAGCAAATAATTGCTCGTTCCATGTCAGCTGGTGACAGCGCGCATGACAATGTCAATAATAATCATCATGTCGTAAGGTTATATCATATTGTAGCAGTGTACAAATAAAATTCAGTTTTTAATTTAGCATATTGAGCATATCAGTTTTTTACCAGCATTAACCATCAGAAGCAGAAATAATACTTTGTATAAATAAATACAAAACATTTTGGCGACCGTAGACAGGACAAGAAACAAATAATTACCAGAAAACCAGACAGCATTTTGGCGGCCATTTCGAAGCAGAGGTTAATGACCGGGCCACGCCAGGATTACAGAAAATCAAAGGAAATTATCAGAAAATCATTAGAAATCAGGTATCCTATGTAATGTCCTTTTTTATAAAAAATTCCTATGCATGACTTGCATCTAATTTGTGTTGTTTTTTATTGTAACAGTAAATTTTTATAAATCATCAGAATGACAGATGAAAATACCTTAAAAACCACTAAAACTTCCTTAAAAGGTCAGTTAACGAGATTTTTTAATTTTATAAAAGATGTAGAGTCAGGTAAAGCAAACAAAGATCAGTTAGAATGCAGACTAGCAGTAGCAAAAGATTTATTGTCAGACTTTAACTCAGTAATGGTTCAGCTTATGGTATTAGATTTAGATGAGACAAAAAATAAAAGTAAGGAATATGAAGCTGAACTAGAAGAATATGAAAAGAAGTTTTTTGATTGTATATCAAAAGCGGATATTTTAATAAAAAAACAGACATTTAATCAACAAGCAGACACAATAAATACAAGTTGTAGTTCACAGTTACAAGCTTCACAAGACATAAGGTTACCTTGTATTGATCTTCCAAGGTTCAGTGGGGCCTCAGAAAATGGGGGTTCAGAAAGTGGGAGCTCATGGCTTGAGTCTTATGACGGGTTAACTAGTTTAATTGGCAATGATCCTAATTTAAGTAACATTAAAAAATTTTATTATCTCAAATCTTGTTTGACAGACAGTGCGGCAGCAGTAATTTCCTCTTTGGAGGTTACGAATGAAAATTATACGATTGCTTGGTCGATCTTAACAGATAGATTTCAAAATGATAAACTCATAGTACATTCTCATGTTCGGGCGTTATTTGAGTTATCCGTGATACAAAAAGAATCACCTTCTCAGCTGAGAAAACTGATTGATGAGGTAAATAAAAATATAAGGGTATTAGAATCATTTAAACAACCTGTAAAGGAGTGGTCAACAATGTTAATATATTTAATAACTTCTAAGTTAGACAATAACACAAGACGTCAGTGGGAATCGGAGAATATAAGCAAAAAGGCACTTCCAACAATTGAAGAATTTTTAAGTTTTTTAGGTCAGCGTTCTCGTCTTTTAGAAACTCTTTATGCAAATAATGATAAACAAACACATGGTACAAACCATAAAAATAATAATCAACCACATAACAAAAATAAAGTACAATCATTCGTAAATCAAACTAATCAGAATTTTAAATGTTTTTATTGTAAAGAATCACACTCAATTTTTTATTGTAATAAGTTTCTACAATTATCCGTAAAACAAAGAAATGTTGAAGTACAAAAAATGAAATTATGCACAAACTGTTTAAGAGGAAATCATTCAATAGAGAAGTGTGTATCAACCAGAGGTTGTAAATTTTGCACGAGAAGGCACAACTCGTTGTTACATTACTCAAATTCTAGATTTCAAACAGATCAGCAACAAAGCCACATCAATATGAACCAAGAATCAGAATCATTTGGGAACTCAATGAATGAGCACAACCAGGTAAATACAGTACAGATTAATTCAGCGCAGCCATCAACATCAGTAGTTCTAAATTCAAGCGCCAATCATCAATCAGAAGTTTTATTAGCAACAGCAGTTATACATATTTTTGACCAGTCAGGTAATACATTTGAAGCAAGGGCATTACTTGATTCAGGATCACAATCAAATTTTATCACAGCAGATCTTTGCAAAAAATTGAAACTTGATAAGTCATGTATAAATATACCAGTATCAGGTATAAATGACAAAATAACTCATATAAACCATTCAGTGACTACAAATATTAAGTCTCGAGTAAATGCATATCAGATTGAAAGTTCTTTCTTAGTTATAGATAAAATTACAGAAACATTACCTACAGTCAATCTTAACAGAAATGAATTTACTATACCAGAAAATGTAACTTTAGCAGACGAAACATTTTATAAACCAGGGAAAATAGATATTTTATTAGGTGCCTCTATATTCTATGATTTATTATGCATTGGACAAATTCGACTTAACAGATTTTTACCAATTTTGCAAAAAACCATGCTAGGTTGGGTTATTACTGGGAATGTCCCATTTCATTCAAATAAACCAACCATCAGGTGTAATTTTACTGTCAACAGCATTAATGATCAGATCAAACAATTTTGGGAAATAGAAAATATTGATAATTCAAAATGTCTAACTAAAGAAGAAGAATCATGTGAAAAAGACTATCAGACATGTTTTCAGAAAAATCAAGAAGGACAAATTGTTGTTCCACTGTTAGCAAAAGACAACATACAGAACTTAGGAGATTCATTGCAAACAGCACTCGACAGATTTTCTAGTTTAGAAAGAAAATTAATCAAAAATCCAGAATATAAAAGGTTATACACAGACTTTATCAAGGAATATCAGGATTTGGGACATATGTCACTTATAACAGTAGAGGATTTAAAGTATCCCTCATACTATCTACCACATCATGGAGTTCTAAAATCAGATAATACTACTACTAAATTAAGGGTTGTTTTTGATGGGTCAGCAAAAACAACTACAGGCTTATCATTAAATGATTGCTTAAAGGTTGGACCAACTATACAGAGTGATCTTCTTTCTATCTTAATAAGATTCAGATTTTTTAATATAGTTTTAGCAGCAGACATTGAGAAAATGTACAGGCAAATCTTAGTAAGTGAAAACTACCAGAACTATCAGAGAATCGTATGGCGTACAAATCCCTCAGAAGAGATCCAACATTTCAAACTTAAAACAGTAACATATGGAACAGCAAGTGCACCATTCTTAGCGATAAGAAGCCTAACCCAACTAGCCAATGAAATTGAGGAAACAGATCCAGATGTAGCAGTAGTAATCAGAAATGGATTCTATGTTGATGATTTGTTATATGGATGTGAAACTGCAGAACAGGCAAAACAGTTGAAAAATAAGTTACAGCAAATTCTTAGCAAATCAAAATTTATATTAAGAAAATGGATGTCCAACGACAAAGATATATTCTCACCAGGAGAGCAAGAACAAGTAGGTATAGAATATTTTATCTCAAGCAAAGAGGAAAATAAAACTTTGGGAATAACTTGGCAGTCAGGTCAAGATAACTTGTTATTCAAAATTAAATGTAAAGACACTGAAAAAATTACAAAGAGATCAATTTTGTCAACAATATCTCAAATTTTTGATCCTTTAGGTTTAGTAGGACCTTATGTCATTCAAGCAAAGATAATATTACAGAAGTTGTGGAAACTTAATTTAAAGTGGGATGAATCAGTTCCTGCTGAACTTCATACTTGTTTTGTAGACTTTATAAATCAGTTAACAGAATTAAATCAAATCAGTATTCCACGACATGTTACATTGTTTCAAGGAACATATACAGAATTGCATGGATTTTGCGATGCATCTGAAGCAGCTTACGGAGCTTGTTTATATATTGTTAGTCAGTATCACGATCAGAAACAGAGTCAGTTACGTATTGCAAAAAGTAGAGTAGCACCATTAAAGGTACTTACAATTCCAAAATTAGAGTTATGCGCAGCAATGGTATTAACAGATTTAGTAAAAAAGGTAAGAGATTGTTCAGATATTAATTTTGCCAAATTTACATTTTGGACAGATTCAGCTATAGTTATTCAATGGATAAACAGCGAATCTCATGTTTGGAAACCTTTTGTATCAAACAGAATTGCTCACATTCATGAAAACAGCAAGGCAAATGAATGGAGACATGTTCCTTCAAAGGAAAATCCAGCAGACCTTATTTCAAGAGGAATAGACTCAAAAACATTGTCAACTTCTTCCTTGTGGTGGCATGGACCTTCATGGTTATCAGAAAGTGAAGACAACTGGCCATACCGAAATTTAAATCAGTAAAGGATTTACCAGAAAAAAGACCTAAATACCAGTTATCAGCTCATGTTAAAGAAAAGGAACCATTTAGTATAATCCATAAATATTCTTCAATATCAAGGTTACAAAGAATAATAGCATTGCTTTTAAGATTTAAACATAACTGTCTTAATAAATCAGACAAATATTGTGGCCAAATTTCTATACCAGAACTGGAAGTCAGTTTAAATACTATTGTAAAACTTGTACAGAATGAATGTTTCCAATCAGAAATTTCACGGATTTTGAAAGGTAATACAGTCAAAAAGAATAGCAATCTTATTTCACTTAATCCATTTCTTAAAGATGGTATTCTCAGAGTTGGTGGTAGGATCAAAAATGCAGATTTTTTACCTTTTTCTCAAAGACATCCAATACTTTTACCTTCAGACCATCACATTACTACTTGTATCATTCGGGATGAACATTATAAAAACTTGCATGCTGGTCCACAACTATTGTTATCAACATTGAGAACTAGATTTTGGATATTATCAGGTTTAACTACAGTAAAACGAATTTTAAGAAAGTGCATTGTATGTTTTAAAAATAGGCCAAGTTCAGTCAATCAACTTATGGGTGACTTACCAGAGAAGCGAATTACTCCTGCTAGAGCATTTTTACATAGAGGTTTAGATTATTGTGGACCATTCTCAGTTAAAGCTAATAAATTACGCAATTCAAAAATCATCCATATATATGTTTGCATATTTGTTTGTTTTAGCACAAAGGCTACACATTTAGAACTTGTAATAGACTTAACAACTGAAAGTTTTTTAAATTGCTTAAAACGATTTATCAGTCGTAGAGGTAAACCATTGACTATCTCATCGGACAATGCCACAACTTTTGTGGGGGCTAATAATCAACTCAAATCAATGTACGATTTAGTACAGAATTCCAGACCAGAAATTAACAGTTTTTTGACAGTAGAATCAATAAAGTGGCAGTTCATTCCTGCTAGATCACCACATTATGGGGGAATTTGGGAGGCAGCAGTCAAATCATTTAAATTTCATCTTAAAAGAATTGTGGGAAATCATATATTCTCAGTAGATAATTTTGGAACTTTGACAACACAAATTGAAGCATGTCTTAATTCCAGACCTTTAACTCCTTTATCCTCTAACCCATCAGATTTTCAACCTTTGACCCCAGGTCATTTTTTAATCTTTTCACCATTAACAACCTTTCCTGAGCCAGACCTACGAAGAATTTCAAATCTCAACACGTTTCAACATATGACTCAAATGCTCCAACATTTTTGGGCAAGATGGTCAACAGAATATTTAACTCAACTTCAGTCAAGATCCAAATGGAGGACTGTTAGCAACCAAGAAGTGAAGATAGACCAGCTAGTGTGTCTTAGAGAAGACAATTTACCACCTCTACAGTGGAGGTTAGGACGTATTTCAATGGTACATCGAGGCAGAGACAATAGAATACGTGTTGTGACAATAAAAACAAACAATGGTGAAGTGACAAGAGCTCTCTCACGCGTGTGCATATTACCAACAGACATTTAAGTTCATTTCTATGTTTTGATGTATACTGGGCAATTATGACCCTTTATTGTAATGTAGTTTATTGTTTTTTTTTGTTTCTCTTTGAAATAGCCAGGGTATTTCAAGGCTGGCGGTATGTTGCAGAATACACAAGTGTATGGCAAATAATTGCTCGTTCCATGTCAGCTGGTGACAGCGCGCATGACAATGTCAATAATAATCATCATGTCGTAAGGTTATATCATATTGTAGCAGTGTACAAATAAAATTCAGTTTTTAATTCAGCATATCAGTTTTTTACCAGCATTAACCATCAGAAGCAGAAATAATACTTTGTATAAATAAATACAAAACACTATGCATGTAGCAGTAGGATGCGAACTCTCTCTAGATTTCTTATTGAGTATAGAACGATTGTATGTAAATAATAATAAGATTGTTTTAAAATATATTTTAAGACCCAAAAATTTCGACGCTATCCTAAGTGCTGCAAGAGTTTTATGTGGATATAATAGTATTAAAAAATCATTCAGTTCTCCTAGTATGGCGTTGCACTTGGGTACGTACCAAAAACTATGTTGCAATGAATTACTCCATTTAATACTAAAAGAAGCACCTGGTTTTACGTGCACAACAAAAGACGAATGCAAGAACTGGCAAAGGGATATACATAATTTGAGAACGTTGCTGGAAAATCGTTGGAGTTTGGAAATTGCTTCTCTTGCTAACAAAGATATTCAAGAAAAAAAAATGGGAAAAGCCAAAGCTCGTACCACTTGTAAGTGATGTTAAAATATTCCGAGAAGAAAGTATTAAAATGGTGTGAAGTGTCAACAAGAGTTTGAGAGCAATATTGATAATGTTGAAACATTTAAGAATTTAGTTAATTGTGCACTAGCATTAGTCATCCTTTTTAACAGAAGACGAATATGTGATGTCCAGTATTTAAAAATTCAGCAATACAGTAACGAAAGAAAATGTGACTTCAGTGATTTTGAAAATGTTTTAACTGAAGGAGAAAAGGCACTTACGAGAGAATACAAAAGTATAGTGTGTTCTGGTAAAGGCTCTCGAGCTGTTGTTATCTTACTTCCAAAAATGTTGCAAGGTTTCATAGTAACTTTAATAAAACATAGACATAAATACATTTCCGACGATAATGACTATGTGTTTGCAATTCCAGGCAGTAAGCTAAAATGGGGCAAAGGGGATGTTGCGATCCGTAAATTGGCAAGCAAAATGAACTTAACAAACCCTGAAGCTATATCAATCAACAAATTACTCAAGCATATTGCAACAGTAGCACAGATTTTAAATATGTCCAAAAATGAAACCAAACAATTTGCCAAGTTTATGGGGCATGATGAAAAAACGCATGACGAATGGTATGAATTACCTGCTGACATTTATCAAACCGCAAAAATGTCAAAATTTTTACTAGGTAGTAATGCAAAGGGATTCCCTCCCTTTAGAGTATAAAGGAAAATCGCTTGAAGAAATAGATTTTCACCACGATTTAGAAATGCCGGAAGAAAATGAAAACAAAAATTTTAAAATTACGAATATTAATGTTCCAAGTACTTCAGGTATGCAAGAAGTTGAAGAAAGTGAAGCGTTTGTAGCAAAACATAACGTTCTGGCTCAAAGAAGTATAGAATTTGAAACGAATAGTGACGATGAGTACTATCCAAATAAAATACTACCCCAAGCATCACAAAACCAAGAGATAGAAGATTCTGAAAGTGATTCATATGTGCCTCCAAAAAGAAGAAAGATTAAAAAACAAACTTGGAGTAGCCAAGAAGTAAACCTTTTAAGACAACACTTTTCGAATTATATTCAAGATGGCATATATCCATCTTCCAAGGTAATTAAAGAGTTCATAACTAAATCCGGCATAAAAAGGTCAATTCCAGTTATAAAATCAAAAATTCACCTTATACACGCGAAATAAAATAATGTAATGAATTTTTTTTGTATGTTGTTAAATTGAAATATAAAAATATTTTTTTACTTGCTATTTTTATAATACCTTTTTTATTCTTATAAACATCCAAACTCCAAAGCCTCAGGGTTTTACTACTTAGATATTAGTTCCCTATTTCGCAAACATCCGCTAATCATTAAGTTTTAAATTTTTCTCAAAAGTTTGTAAGATTAAGGTCAAAACACCACTACACAAATTGTAGATTTTTTAACACTTCTTCAGATCAGCTTCTGTGTTGAAATTTTTTTAAGCGATGCAATGTTTTGACAGAAATTTCAGAAAACCATTTTTGCCTTAAAACCACTCCGTCTTTACCTCCTTATGGATTATTTTCGTACACTTTGCTGTAAGAATACATTTTGTTGGAACAGTTTTACAACTATTCTTAATAGTTTACTGGTTTTTCATTAAATTTTTTAAATAAACCGTTGACATTTTTTTCTGTGAGATAGGTAAAGGCCTGCATCCCGCGTACCAAAAAAGTTTAGTAATAGCAAGCTGATAATTTGTTAATAGCTTAACAAAGTTAATAGGTGTCTAGTCGGACAAACTTTGATGTTCGGGAATACTGGAACAGGGGGAGTTTTAATTGTGGAACAGGTTACAGGTTTCGAACGTCAGACTACGAAAACGTCGTATGTCGGACATATATTTTGTCTGACAGAACTTCCAATTGATTTGTTACCCTTTCATTAAACTCTCATGCAAAAATTAGACTGCTATTTACCATCAATCAAATTCCTATCATTTGATATATTCTACGCGTCGGACTTGACTAAACGAAATGCCAACATATTTGTCGGACAAACATTTTTCATATTTATTATATAAAGTTTGCTATTGAATAAACTTAAAACAACCTGCTAGGTTTCACAATCATAAAGTTGTCAGGATGACACGTTCCACAATTAAAATCACGTTCCACAATTAAAACTTCCCCTGTTCCACTGTTCTCATACATCAAAGTTTGTTCGACTAGACACCGTTAAGATATTAACAAATGTTCAGCTTGCTATTAATAAGCTATTTTTGAAAGGCTGGATCCAGGCCATGTTTACTGCCAATAATAAACTATATCGTTAAGAGCCTTTATAATATTACTGTATAATACAAATAATTAACACAAAATAATTTGGCCTAGATTAATTTATTGCAAAATAGTAACCTTTAAATATCTAATAATAAAAAAAAATTTACACAACATAATCCAAACAAACCATGTTCATATCTAAAGCTTTTATTTTTATGTATGAGATGGCAACAATAGATGATGTAAACAAATTCCCACCATTTCTTTACGTCCATCAATAATAAATACCTCTCACTTTACACCAAAATTCGGCCCACTCAAGTCTTTATTCATGTTTCAATCAATAAATTTGGCAACGCCGTCTGAGGCAACAACGGACCGGTTATCATCCTTAGTCATATATAGTTATGAGGCGACAACGTATTGGATTTAGCCGTAAATTTATATATAAAAAAAACATTTAAAATCGTTTCCCCTCTTTAGAGATTCTTAATTAGAAAGTTCCCCTCATTGTATATATGCATATATTTTTGGAAAAAAATAACTACAAAAGGGTGAGGCGAGGTCGTCATAGTTTTCACCGCGAGGCGACAACGTACCTTTTATCGATATATATATATATATATATATATATATATATATATATATATATATATATATATATATATATATATATATATATATATATATATATATAAAACAAGGCTGAAATATTGGGGTAGCAGCAATCTCAAAGAAAACTCTTTATAATAGTTCCAAGCTTTCGAAAATGTTTATTTTCATCATCAGGGAAACTACAATCATAAATAGACAGTATTTAACAAATAGGCTAACTGAAATCAATAATAATTGCTATCTTTGTGTTACCAAAAATCCAGAACACCATAGTTTCCTCTCACTAAACCAGGTGTCGAGGATCCCCAAAAACACAAAAACAACAAAAAATTGTTTTGAGAAATGCAGAGTCAATACTTTCACTAAAAACACTGCACATCACAAAACAATCTTACTAAAGAGTTACTTATATGTTTGTACTTACATTATTTGAGGATGTTGAGCCTAGTTGTTAAACACTGACATATAAAAAGAAATTTTGTCCTGGTACAAATCGTATATAAAAATTAAAATTAAAAACTATATATAAAAAATTGTTCTAAAAATCGAGTATAAATTGAAAAATGGTAAAATATTTTAAAAAATGATGTATGTCAAATGGCATTTTTGAAAATGTCTAACAAATGTTATATCGATTTTTATTAAATTTTGTTTGAATTCATACGGAAACGTCACTACCACTGAACCAATTATAATTATTTAATAAATGTTTTTTAAATTTTGAAATAGGAAAATTCCGAAATGAGAATAAAACAGTTTTAATCAATGCAAAGTTTTTTTAAAAGTAGATGTCTTTTTTATTATGTGATTTATATTGAAAAAATCTATAAATTATATATTAAATGAAAGAAGAATTTGAATTATTAAATTTAAATTGGTTATTTTTATCTAAGGTGAGTAAATAAGAATAAATTTCACTGAGATGTCTTACATCTGATTTTTTGTTTATTGAATTTTCTTCTTGAAAGATAAAAGCCATTTCCAAAAAGAGTCTTTTGTTATATGAGTTCTCAGAAGCTAGTACTTTAGTATATTGATAATCCATTGTATGACCCTCTTTGGAAACGTGTTCTGCTAAAGCACAACGTTCAGGATGTAGTCTAGAATCACTTTTATGTGATATTATTCGAGATGATAAAGTTCTCGAGGTGATACCTATATAGTTCATATTACAACTATGACAAGGTATACTATAAACTACATTGGAACAAGATAATGCAGGAGTTTTATCTTTCAGTCTAGTAAAAATTGAGTTTATAGATAATGTGATACTATTAGCTATTTTTATGCCACTAATTTGATTAAAGATTCTGCATAGCTTTGGTGTCATGTTTTTAATGTAAGGGAGTGAAAAATATTTAAAGTTAATGGGTTCCTGGTTTTCTGTAACATTAGGAAGATTATTTAAATTTTGGTTGTTAATACTATTATTATTTGTGTATGAGATGTCAGATGTGTTAAAAAGTAATTTCTTTATAAGGGTTTTTGGATAGGAATTGTCAGTGAATATATTAAATAATATTTTTAGATTTGTATTATGAAATGAGCTGTCTGATATTTTTAAAACCCTTGATTTCATTTGTTTTATTAAATTAACTTTTTGAGAAAATTTATGGTATGACCAATAATTCATATACCTACCTGAGCTTATTGGTTTTTGGTACCAGTCAATCATTAAGGTGTTTGTAGTAGTATTACGAATAAATTTAGTATCTAAGAAGGGTAGAGTACCATTTTCATCTTCTCTTTCTAAGGTAAATTGAATGTAAGGATCATAACTGTTGAAGATGAATAAGATTTCATCCAAGGCATTGGAAGGTAGGCTAAGTATTATGTCATCAACATATTTCTTAATAAAACAAAGGTCAAAAGGTAGTACTGGTATTACTACGTCTAACAAATCGTCCATCACATAACATGCAATAATAGGTGAAATTGTCGCTCCCATAGGAGTACCAAATTTTTGTGAATAATATTGATTATTAAAAGAAAAATATGTGTTATTAAATAAAAAGCTAATTAAATTTAAGAAGGTGTCTTTCTCAATGTTACAGAAGTTACGAATAGAAGACCATTTTTTATTAATAGCTCTTAGAGCTGCATCTAAGTAAACATTACTAAAAAGGGACACGACATCTAAGCTTGCAATAACATAATTAGGTGGAAGTTTAAAGTTATTGAATTTGTTAGTAACTTCAAAAGAATCTTTTACGTAGTAATCATTATTAGTGTCATAAGCTTTAGTCAATATATCAGTTAAAAAAGAAGCCAAAAACTGTGTAGGAGCATTAATACAAGCTACTATAGGACGTACTGATAGTGTAGGTTTATGTATTTTAGGGAGAGCATAAAATTTTGGTGAAATACCACTATATATAATATAACATTATATATATATATATAACATTTGTTAGACATTTTCAAAAATGCCATTTGACATACATCATTTTTTAAAATATTTTACCATTTTTCAATTTATACTCGATTTTTAGAACAATTTTTTATATATAGTTTTTAATTTTAATTTTTATATACGATTTGTACCAGGACAAAATTTCGTTTTATATGTCAGTGTTTAACAACTAGGCTCAACATCCTCAAATAATGTAAGTACAAACATATAAGTAACTCTTTAGTAAGATTGTTTTGTGATGTGCAGTGTTTTTAGTGAAAGTATTGACTCTGCATTTCTCAAAACAATTTTTTGTTGTTTTTGTGTTTTTGGGGATCCTCGACACCTGGTTTAGTGAGAGGAAACTATGGTGTTCTGGATTTTTGGTAACACAAAGATAGCAATTATTATTGATTTCAGTTAGCCTATTTGTTAAATACTGTCTATTTATGATTGTAGTTTCCCTGATGATGAAAATAAACATTTTCGAAAGCTTGGAACTATTATAAAGAGTTTTCTTTGAGATTGCTGCTACCCCAATATTTCAGCCTTGTTTCCTAACTGTTCAGCAAATATTATGTACCTGTTATATATATATATATATATATATATATATATATATATATATATATATATATATATATATATATATATATATATATATATATATATGCGTACATTCTGGGTTCGGCAGAGAGCGCTGCCTAACGCTAAGATGTAAATACCAAATAAATAAAAATTTAAATAAATGGTAAAAAACAGCACACATCGTTTCTAACCAGGATAGAAACGATGTGTGCTGTTTTTTACCATTTATTTAAATTTTTATTTATTTGGTATTTACATATATATATATATATATATATATATATATATATATATATATATATATATATATATATATATGTCTATATATATATATATATTGATACATGTATCCATGTGACTTCCAAAGTAGATTCTCGTAATACGTTGTTACTTCATATATACCGTTATGACTTCCGATTTCGGAAGTCACAACGTTTTGCCTATATTTTTACGAATTTGGCTACTAGATGGTATCAGAAGGCTTATATTAAAAATTTCGCTGGAAGTCATATCGTATCTAACATACTCATAAGATCAGATTTTAGTTCGACGGTATATCACCAGCGCTAGTGTCGCTCCCGTGCTACTATACAGGCTATGTACACAACGCGTAGCGTCTTCCGTATACCACACCGCTCGGTGTGACTTCCGTTTTTTGGCAACCCTGTGTAACGGTTTCCAGACATTCATCTGTTGTAGATTCGCGGTCCTAATCGTACTTAGTGTTTTGTGTGCCTTTTGTTTTTAAACATGAATAATAGCAGATCTGCTTTACTTTTAAAGTTAGCCTTAAATGAAGGTACAATAAGTGATTATATATCTCTATAATTATATATTTTCTGTACTTATTTTAATCTATAATATTTACTTACCTATTTACTTATATAAATTCATTTTTCTCGTGTTTTTGTTTACTTCCTTTTTTACAATGAACTTCTAATTTAATCTACACTCACCGGCACGAAAAACGGGCACCCCAAAAAAATGGGTAATTTTTGATGTCTCGTATCTCCCAAACCTGTTGTCCGATTTAAGTAATTTTTTTTAATATGTTATAGCCTTATTCTTTAACAAAATAGCTATGATAATGTTGTTGATAGACAGGTAAATTTTCATTGTATACCGGGTGTACCAATCAAACTGGGTTTTTTTTCTCAATTTTCACAACACCCTGTGGAATATTCTAGCCTTTATAAAATATTTAAATCAAAGCCTAACTATAGCTCCAGGTTTTATTAACATTCTGTTTTTTTATTCATTCGCTTACGTTGGATAATAAAAAGTTAAGGACTTTAACAACTAGCCATGTTCTTTATCGATACAGGTGTTTCTAAATATAAGTGCGACAAACTTTAAGGGGTAATTTCTGCATGAAAAAATAATGATCGTTTGGCAAAAGAATTTTATATTTGCAAGCATTTGCGGACATAGCTTTATCAAGTAAACGATCATTATTTTTTCATGCAGAATTACCCCTTAAAGTTTGTCGCACTTATTTAGAAACACCATGTATTGATAAAGAACATGTTTAGTTGTTAAAGTCCCTAACTTTTTTATTATCCAACATAAGCGAATGAATAACAAACAGAACGTTAAGAAAACCTGGGGCTATAGTTGGGTTTTAATTTCAATATTGTATAAAGGCTAGAATATTCCACAGGGTGTTGTGAAAATTGAAAAAAAAAACCAGTTTGATTGGTACGCCCAGTATACAATGATAATTTACCTGTCTAGAAACAATGTTATTACAGCGATATAGTTAAAGAATAAGGCTATAGCACAGGGGTGGGCAAAAGCCGGCCCGCGGGCCGGGTCCGGCCCTTTCGCTTACTTTGTCCGGCCCGTTGAAAAACCCCGCAAGTACCTAATCTTTTTAATCCCTTTTATGTGATTTTGTTGAAATCAACAGTAATAGTTTGCATAGTGTTCACATAAATTATTAAATATATAAATAATAGAGAGTATTATAATTACGAACAGCCTTAGCTAACTATATTTTTAAAAACTGTTTAATTGTAACTATTTACTTTAAATTTCTTTTAAAATATAGGGAAATCCCCGGAGATTCATAATTGTTTATTCGGTATTAATAATCGTATTTAACTCTCAAGGTCTCAAGACAAGCACTGGGTGTTTGGGTATCTATTTCAACCATATCACTGACAGTTTATGATCTAAATACCTCAGCACTTTGGTCCCAATAATATGATTCTTTATTTATTAAATCTGAATTAAGTATGGTTGTTTGGAATACCTACTTCAGTATAAAATTCATTGTTACCGATTTTTGCCGAAGTTTTACAACTACTTCGAAAGACGCGTATAAGTTTATTTTGATTTAGCACTGGTCGTATTTCCTATTACTCCTCATATTTCTTTTGATACAGTGTGTGTTATTTTGCAAATATATAATAAATTGAAAAAGTGGAGGACATTTTGTAAGTAAAATTTGAAAACATTGTTTTTATTTTATTGTATTAAAATATTTATTTGTAAGCATTTGCAAAATGATACAATCTAAAAAAAGAAAAGTTGATTTGGAATGCAAAAATTTTAATGAAGCATGGACAGAAAAATACCTTTTTACGAACATTGGTAAGAAAGCAATTTGTTTAGTTTGCCATTAAACCATTGCTGTTTTCAAGGAATATAATTTAAAGAGGCATTTTACATCAAAACATCCAAAATATGCATCGTTTTCTTTAGAAGAACTTAAAAATGCTGCAGACAACTTAGCAAAAAACTTAAATAAACAACAAAATATTTTTAGCAAACAAAGTAACATCGAGAAATCTACCACACAAGCAAGTTATGTTATTGCACACAAAATTGCTAAGTTATGTAAACCTTTTTCTGAAGCAGAATTTGTTAAACAGTGCATGGTAGAAGTGTCGGAGATATGTTGTCCTGAAAAAAAAACATATTTTTGAAAATTTAAGCCTGTCAAGGAGAACAATAGTACGACGGATCGAAAATATTTCAGGAAATTTACTCGACCAGCTAAAAACAATAATTGCTGATTTTACATATTGTTCTCTGGCGTTGGATGAGTCCTGCGATATTACTGACACAAGTCAATTATTAATATTTATTCGGGGCATTAACAAAAAATGTGAAATTCGCGAGGAACTTCTTAGTGTGCATCCAGTGAAAGATATAACTACCGGTGAGGACTTCTTTAACGCTGTTGAAGAGTGTTTAGTTAAAGTAAATTTACCTTGGAACAAAATAGTAAGCATCACTACGGATGGCTGTCCTAGTTTAACAGGGAAAAATGTGGGCTTACTAAAACGAATCAGCGACAAAGTAAAACAGTTGCAGCCAGAACAAGACATATTATTTTTACACTGCATTATTCATCAAGAAGTGTTATGTAGAAAAGTTTTAAAATTGAATCACGTCGTTACTGTTGTGACAAAAGTTGTAAATTTTATCCGGGAACGTGCCTTAAATCATCGACAGTTTGTTGAATTTTTGAAAGAAATTGAAAGTGACTTTTACGAAATTCCTTAATACACTGAGGTGGGATGGCTTAGCATCGGTAAAGTTTTGGACAGATTTCAATATTTGCTTGATGAAATAGTATCCTTCTTGTCGATAAAAGAAAAACTACATGATTTTCCTGAATTGCAAAATGAGGCATGGCTAAACGATTTGTCGTTTTCTGTAGATATTGTAAAATATTTAAATGAACTTAATGTAAATTTACAAGGGAAAAACCAGTTCGCTTTCAATATGCACTCAAATGTCAAAGCATTTATGATAAAACTAAACTTATTTGCTGAGAACTTTAATAAAAAAATATTAAACCACTTCCCATCATTACAAACACGACGAGAATTATTGAAAAATTCTGATTTTCTTAAATATAGTTCAGTAACACAAGACCTGCATACTGAATTCCAAAGAAGATTTCAAGATTTCAAAGCTATTGAAAAACCTTTGTCATTAATTAGTCAACCTTTCAATTTCGATGTGCAAGAAGCTCCTGTTGAAATTCAGCTAGAATTAATTGACTTACAGGCAAATAATTTATTAAAAGAAAATGTTCAATCAAACGAATTGAGTGCTTTCTACGGTGCTTTGAATACAGAACATTTTAAACATTTTTTAAACTATGTTCAAAAATACCTAGTTTTATTTGGTTCGAAATATATTTGTGAAAGAACTTTTTCGTTGATGGTTTCCACGAAAAATAAATATCGATCACAAATTACTGACGAAAATCTACACTCGGTATTAAGGATTGCTACAGGTGATTTGGATCCCAATTTTGAAGAAATAATATCACATGAACATTCGCGATTTCACGTTTCGCATTAACTATTATAGAAGTTATACTTATAATGAGTATTCTATTAATTTTAACGTTTAATGTTTGTCTTTTTTTTATAATTTTATTTAATATTAGGTATATTTACAAAATATGTATCAATATAAATTAATTTGTATCGTTAAAATATAAATAAATAAGAAAATAAAATCTTTCAATAACTGATTTATTTAATTACCATTAATTTATTATTATTCTTCTAACGCCGACTCCACTAATGATGGTTGGCTAAAACACCATTGCAAATTCGTCTCTATTTTCTGCTTTTCTTAAAAGCGTCTGTGTGTTTAACCCGGTCCAGTCTCAAATGTTTTCAGTCAGAATATTTGTCGTCTACCAGGACCCCTTTTTCCTTCGAACAACTCGTACATATCATTTCTGAGCATGTGCCGTAAATATGCTGTCTGTCTCCTTTTAATGAAGGTCAAAAGTTCTCTGTCTCTTTCCATTTCGTGCAACATCATTTTGTTCGTATATGATCGGTCCACGGTATTTTCTAAATTCTCCCAAAAAGCCACATCTCAAAAGCTTCCGGCTTTCTCATTAAGTCAGCATTAACAATCCAAGCTTCGGCACCATAAAAAAGAATAGAGTGGATATACAACATTTTATCAGCTAATATCAGATTTGCAGATTGAGTCTTTGGTGACTCAGAAATGTCCTCATCTTCAAAAAGTCTACCCTCAATTGCTCTATTCTTGATCGAATTTATGATTTCGAATTTAAATCTTCCGTAATCCAGACTCCTAAGTAAGTATTTCATTTTGTCCACTTGCTCAATATCTTCATTTTTTATCTGGTTCTTTTTCTGGATCTTCTTATGATTTAATATAATGACCATTTTTTTTCAATTACGTGACATATTTTACTGGGCATAAGTTTTTCGCATGTATTCCCAAGTAGGACAATTTATTATTACCATTTTCTAATGATTAACAGTCAAATTTCTTTGTCCAAATGCTTTAAAATAATACTTATAGTATTTATTTCTTGGGCAGGGAATAAACTACACCAAAAAAATTCGCGTGGGCACAGCGTACATCTCCGGTATAGTCCTCCGGCCCGAGAGACATTTTGAAACTTTCATTTTGGCCCGCGCTTAAAAGTAATTGCCCACCCCTGATCTAAGCGGTTTTTTAAAATTTATGGGTTTTGCAATATTATACCGTCAGCGAACGGACTAATAGTAGAGGATCCGATATAAGGCCGATCTGCATCGATCTATTTAATGGATAACGTGTGCGTGAAGTAACAATGTATTTTAAACGGGATTTACTTTTTCGCACTGTTTTTGACACACTTTCATATAATCAAATATCCTTAACTTTCGCGTTGTCATGGTGATGACATAATGAGCAATAAATTACAAAAAAAAATTTGACAGTTTTGTGGTTTGAAAGAAATTAGAATGTTTAAATAAGTTCTAAAAATTGTAGAATAGGAATGAATTCCAGTGATGAAGAGTTACAGTTTTTTTATTTGTTTATCGTAGATAAAATATTGTATGAAACTGTGCGTGAAGTACTTTTTGCGAACTTAAGCGATGTATAGCACTCGCTCCGTTGTCGCTTGTGCTCTAAACATCACGTGCATTCGTAAAAAGCATACTTCACGAACTGTTTCATAAATAACTATTTTCATATATTAAAAAAAATGTTTCGACCCGGGTAGATATTATTCCAGATTTTCAGATTTCAGCACAGTGTTAGATGGTTGGGGCATATATGGAGAGCAGGTAGCGTAACAACTATAAACTCAATTTTACAATGGAAACCCGGAGTTAGAAGGAGACGCGGAGGAACTAGGATAAATGGTTACAGGAAGTAAAGGAAAATTTATATAGGGCAGGAATTAGAGACTAGCAGAAAAAGACAGAGGATAGAAAGAACTGGAGAAGCACAGTCAATAGTATCGAGTAGCAGACTGGGACTAATCTGCTCTAAAAAGATGGACCTAGATAGCTTTTTAGCAGCTCAACCCCACCTGGTGTATTTAGCCATTTAATTTTCTTATTACACATTATTATTGGTACATCAAAAATTAAAAGGACGGTGCCTGTAATAAAATCTAAAATTCAAAATTTAATCAAGAAAAATAATAAATATTAAAATTTCCTATAAGTTCAAATTTATTTATTAAAATTTTTGATATAATTTTCATAAATAAATTACTTACTAATAACACTTTTTTAATTAATTCCAAAAAATCCATTTTGCAGCAATAATAAAATATTAGTATTTGTAAAATAAATATCAATCATATCATAAATAATACAGGTTTACAAAAAAAAAATTATTTCGGACTATTTGACGAAACCATGTTACAAGGAGGTTTTTGGGGTGGCTGATCACGAATCCGGGGTCCGCTCACCTCTTTCACGCCAGGTAAAGGTCATTTCAAGGTCAAATCAAGATAAATCGACAGTCGCTCTGAGAAAGTATATTAGGGCGTTTTTGGTGTCGCTGATGACGAATCATTAGTCCGCTGACCTCTATCACGTCTAGTTCAAGGTCAAATCAACATAAATCGACACAATCTCTCTGAAAATATAGGGGTTTTGGAGTCACTGATCATGAAAACTGCGGTCCGTTGAGCTCTACCACGTAAGGTAATGGTCATTTCAAGGCCAAATCAGGACAAGTCCACAAAACTGATTTGACCTTGAAATGACCTTTACCTGTCGCGGTTGAGCTCAACGGACCCCAGTTTTGTGATCAGCGACCCCAAAAACCCCCTAATATACTTTTTCAGAGCGATCGTGTCCATTTATCTTGATTTGACCTCGAAATGACCTTGAGCTAGACGTGATAGAGGTCAGCGGACACAAATTCGTCATCAGCGACCACAAAAACCCCCTAATATACTTTTTCAGAGCGACTGTCGGTTTATCTTGATTTGACCTTGAGATTACCATTACCTGACGTGATAGAGGTCAGCGGACCCCGGATTCGTGACCAGCGACCCCAAAAACCCCCTAGTCATATGGTTTCGTCAAATATTCCGAAATGTATTTTTTTTGTAAACCTGTTTAATCAAAAGAATATCAATCTTTTAATTTAAATAGACAACTTTAAAACATAGAACTGCATTCACAGTAAAAGTTTCAAAAGATCACACATTACGCTTAAAGTAAGAGGTAAATCAGCAGACGAGTCGTTGTGACTTCCAAAATATGACAACACCGCTGGAAGTGACAACGCACCTTGAACTACCCTATATATGGAAGCCATAACGTATGCTGTACGCTTCGGTATATACGTATATATATAAAAAATTTATTTTGGTAAATCCTTTCCCCTCAATAGATAGACCCATTTTATAAGCCCCCCTTTTACCAAATACACAATTTTTAAAAAATAATTCCTAGTAGAAAAGGTGGAAGTCGGACAGCCTCTTCTGTATACCGGAAGTCACAACTTAACGTGCATCAATATATATATATATATATATATATATATATATATATATATATATATATATATATATATATATATATATATATATTAAAGGATGTTAAGTAAGCGAGTACAACTATAAACATAGAAAAGAAAAATCATTGGCAAATAACTCGCAATGTGAATGTGAATACAAAATTAATAATATAAAAAGATGGAATGCAACTGCAGACACGTGTTTCTGACTCATTAGTCGTCATCAGTACAGTATAGCCAAGTTAGAAGAATAATAGTTTAACTTGAAAAAAGATCACTACAGGAACAATATTACCATTTGTGACAACAATGTCAGAAGACCCTGCCTTTCAGGGCGACGACCAACACAGTCACGGAGGTAAAGCTACCTGAGGAAAGAAAAGCCAAAACCTTATAAAATAAAGGATGTTAAGTAAGCGAGTACAACTATAAACATAGAAAAGAAAAATCATTGGCAAATAACTCGCAATGTGAATGTGAATACAAAATTAATAATATAAAAAGATGGAATGCAACTGCAGACACGTGTTTCTGACTCATTAGTCGTCATCAGTACAGTATAGCCAAGTTAGAAGAATAATAGTTTAACTTGAAAAAAGATCACTACAGGAACAATATTACCATTTGTGACAACAATGTCAGAAGACCCTGCCTTTCAGGGCGACGACCAACACAGTCACGGAGGTAAAGCTACCTGAGGAAAGAAAAGCCAAAACCTTATAAAATAAAGGATGTTAAGTAAGCGAGTACAACTATAAACATAGAAAAGAAAAATCATTGGCAAATAACTCGCAATGTGAATGTGAATACAAAATTAACAAAATAAAAAGATGGAATGCAACTGCAGGCACGTGTTTCTGACTCATTAGTCGTCATCAGTACAGTATATCCAAGTTAGAAGAATAATAGTTTAACTTGGAAAAAGATCACTACAGGAGCAATATTACCATTTGTGGCAACAAATGTGTCTTCTGACATTGTTGTCACAAATGGTAATATTGCTCCTGTAGTGATCTTTTTGCAAGTTAAACTTTTATTCTTCTAACTTGGCTATACTGTACTGATGACGACTAATGAGTCAGAAACACGTGTCTGCAGTTGCATTCCATCTTTTTATATTGTTAATTTTGTATTCACATTCACATTGCGAGTTATTTGCCAATGATTTTTCTTTTCTATGTTTATAGTTGTTGTTCCAGCCATTTAAATATTTAATTAATTGTTTGTCTGGTTTAAAGCACCACCCTGTATTCAAAAATCGTTATAATATTAGGAGTTTCAAAAACCCTGAATAGACACATTCTTCTGCTCAGACATATACGTTTTGTTTTGATAATATTTATCTACTTCGAAGAAATCACGCCATGCTAAGTTTGCAGATCTTTGACACATATATGTTCATAACAAGAATTTCAGAATGAGAGCGTCGTAAATAGTTTTCAGTGTTGAAATGTGAATTTATGAGTCAAGACGGTGATCGAGTAGATTTTCCGAGCCGCGTAATAAAAAACACATTTTAGCATTCAAAGAACGTTTCCGGAAAATCGGGAACCTTTTTAAGATATCGTGTAGTGGTAATAATAGGTTCGACAAGAAATACTGTAATGCACGTTTGACATTCCGGATTATGGTATTTACTAACATTTTAATTATACTCGGTGTGTTAGAACTTATCCATTTTAGAGATATACGGTTAATTTTTCGTCATTCAATAATTTTGCAAGCTGTTAACTTTTAAAGCTGATTATGGAAAGTAAAAGTACAAAGTCTTTTTTTTAAATTCGAATCTCGGGGGTTTGTTTAGATTGGGTAAATCTTTAGAGGCCCCCACAGTTGTACTCGCTTACTTAACATCCTTTATTTTATAAGGTTTTGGCTTTTCTTTCCTCAGGTAGCTTTACCTCCGTGACTGTGTTGGTCGTCGCCCTGAAAGGCAGGGTCTTCTGACATTGTTGTCACAAATGGTAATATTGCTCCTGTAGTGATCTTTTTCCAAGTTAAACTAGTATTCTTCTAACTTGGCTATACTGTACTGATGACGACTAATGAGTCAGAAACACGTGTCTGCAGTTGCATTCCATCTTTTTATATTGTTAATTTTTTATTCACATTCACATTGCGAGTTATTTGCCAATGATTTTTCTTTTCTATGTATATGTATATATATATATATTTAGGATATATATATATATATATATATATATATATATATATATATATATATGCACTTATTATACATTTGTTTCATATCTTCCGGTCGCGCAACATAATACAAAATGAGTAAAATTAGTAGTTTTGCAAAATTTAAAAGTTTGACTGTTTAGTACATTTTAATCATACGACTTTTAGAGATGCTATAGATTAATTCTATTAAAATAATATATCTAAAATCCAAGTATATAAGATAAACTTTGATATTCAAGTGGAATTTGGTCGCGCGGCTTCGTCAAAAACAGCAGACTACCAAGAGGCGAGGCGAAAGTGACGAATGCCAGCGAAGCGAGTGCAGCCACAAATAGAGATACATGTGAGAGGACCTCTAAAATAGAGTATTTGTCTTGTCCATTACAAGGAACTGCCTTTCCGCCACATTTTTCAACACTTAGGTGGAAGGCCGAAGATCACGAGGAAGATCCCCAACAAGATGGATCGATCAAATTACAGGAATATGCAAAAGACCTATGCATGAGTTAAAAGAAATGACCAGAGACAGAGATCTTTGAAGACGGACAATACACGACATCACGTCGACCACTACACTCCCTCCGGGGGGTCAGGATTGAAGAGAGAGAGATGGAAATACAACAGGTCCAATAGGATATTTCGGACCGATTGGAAAGGCCCTACCTGATTGTGAAGGATTATCAGTTGTTGATTTTAATCCTATTGATTGTGAGATTTCAAAAGTTGGCAAGCGTATTCTTAGCAAGGAGCAATTGTACTTGCTTAAGATATCAGAATTTCTCAAGTCAGGACATTGTTCAGAAGACTTTGTAGTACTTGATCCTGGCCCAATGTCAAATTTGGCATCGCTGAGCGGTGCAATAATGTGATTCTAATATAGCCGTCTCTGAAACTGTGTCCACACACTTTACTTGAAGCTTCGGTCACTAGATTAACACATCTTTCAACTGCCTGTATATGGCATGGCAAAGCATCTATACTCATAACAGGCTTGAAGTCATTGCTCACATACTGTTTTATCTCTTCATTAGTCAATGGTGTTAACAGTGGAGGAGGAGTCAGTGTACTGGTGTACCATAGCCAAAAGTAAATTTTCGGGATAGGCAAGGTAAGCATTCCGTTGTAAAACTGGATCAATATTTTAAAGAAGCTCTTCTGGTAAGTACCTTGCATATTGAGTGATTTTGTAAACATGTCTAGGCTCTTCTGTGAATTTGTGGTTTATTTTTATGGTAAACCACATAGGCATATAACATTTGAGAATGAATGTGACAATCTCTCTCAGATTTTCAGAATGACACACTGATGCAAAAACGCAAAACTCGGTTTGTAGTAGTAAGCCATCTTGAATGTGATATTGGGCCAGGATCACGTACTACAAAGTCTTCGGAACAATGTCCTAACTTGATCACTCCTGATATCTGAAGCAACAATTGGTCCTTGCTAAGAATACGCTTGACAACTTTTGGAATCTAGTCTTTCACAATCAGGTAGGGCCTTTCCAATCGGTCCGGAATATCCTATTGGGCCTGTTGTCTTTTCATCTAAGTGTTGAAAAAGGTGGCGGAATGGCCGTTCGTTGTAATGGAGAAGAGAAATACTCCATTGTAGAGGTCTTTCCACATATATCTCTATTTGTGGCTGCACGCGCTTCGCTGGCATTCGTCACTTTCGCCTCGCCTCTCGGTAGTCTGCTGTTTTGGACGAAGCCGCGCGACCGCATTCCACTTGAATATAAAAGTTTATCGTATATGCTTGGATTTTGAATATATTATTGTAACAGAATAATGAAACTGTAGCATCTCTAAAAGTAGTATTATTAAAATGTACTAAATAGTCAAACTTTGAAATTTTGCAAACACTACTAATTTTACTCATTTTGTATTATATTTCGCGACTGGCAGGTATATGAAACAAATATGTAATAAGTGCATAAATATTGATTTCACATACTTTTACTAGTTAATTCATGGTATAGGAAGGCAATTAAAACCATCTGACCTGCTTAAAAAATTTGAAAAATAAAGGTTTTTCACAAATTTTTGCTAACTTCGATGGCATTGCGCGACCGGAAGACAAACTAATAAAAAAAATAGTGTTTTTTTACGTCTATACCAATGGCCATTCAGTAAAATAATAAAGAAAGAGATCCGCAAAGACATAAGGCAACATAACATGAGAGAGTTAACAAAGGTTGTAGAGGAAAATAGAAGTCTGAAAGTTCTAAGACACAACATGTCCACAGGAAAAAAGAACATATTTATATAAGTTAAGAAATAAGCATGACGACATTGTGACTGATAAGGAAGAAATAGTGAGGACAGTAGAAGACTTCTACAAACAACTGTATGAAACAAGTGAATCCGATGAAAGGTGCCCTTTACCAAAAAGAGAGAATCAAGGCTCAGATTTAATGCCGAACATTACTATTGGCGAAATTAAAAATGTGCTTCAAAAGATGAAGAACAATAAATCCCCAGGTGAAGACAACATAATGACTGAAAGCATAAAACTAGGAGGAAATCAACTTCTACTTGCACTTGCTAAATTATTTAATAAATGTCTATGCGAAGCGATAACACAGACGCAGTGGAACAACGCAGAAATCGTCTTACTCCACAAGAAGGGAGATATCAGCGACCTTAGAAACTATCGACCCATAAGTTTGTTGTCACAAGTATATAAGCTATTCATAAGAGTCATTACCAATAGACTAGGAAATAAGTTGGATTTCTATCAGCCAAAAGAGAAAGCAGGTTTCAGAGCAGGATATGGCACAAATGATCATTTACAAGTAATTAAGAACTTAATAGAAAAGAGTGTTGAAAATAACAAGCCATTAGTCCTAATATTTGTTGACTACGAAAAAGCTTTTGACACCATAAGTCATCAAAAAATGTTAAAAGCCTTAACAGAGTGTCGTATAGATCATCGCCATATAAACATCATTAAATACATCTATCAAAATGCGACAGCAAGCGTGAAACTGGCAGATAAAAAGACCAACGCATTTAAAATAAAACGGGGAGTGCGACAGAGAGACACAATTTCGCCAAAATTGTTTACAACATTATTAGAGCATATGTTTAAGAACGCAAATCTGAGTGATAAAGGAATTAATATCAACGGAGAAATACTTAGTCATTTGAGATTCGCTGACGATATTGTTCTTTTTGCTGACAGCATCGATGATGCAGTATCGCAACTGGAGAAACTATACCTAGCCTCCATACAAGTTGGATTAAAAATCAACCATACAAAAACGCAAATCATGACAAATCTTGTGTTAAGCGAAAAGATTTCAGTAAATGACATGCCTATTGAAGAAACCACCTCTTATAAGTACTTAGGGCATGAGACACGCATAGGAAGAGATAATCAAACGTGCGAACTAAGCCGCCGCATAGGACTCACTTGGGTGGCATTCGGAAAGCTGAGCTATGTCCTTAAGTCAGAACTACCTATGTGTCTCAAAAGAAAAGTCTTTGATCAATGTGTGTTGCCAGTACTTACCTATGGTGCAGAAACTTTAATAATAACCAAGAAAGTAAGAAATAAAATTTGTGTTACCCAAAGAGCCATGGAACGCGCAATGTTAGGCATTTCTCGTCGGGATCGAGTTACGACCAGGGAGATAAGACGGAGAACAGGAGTGACGGATGCCATAGAAAGAATTATGACCCTAAAGTGGAACTGGGCTGGACACATAGCCAGAATGTCGGATAACAGATGGACACAGCGAATAATACACTGGAGACCAAGACAAGAAGCATATCGAAGTAGAGGTCGTCCGCCAACCAGATGGTCTGATGACATAAAACGGATCGACAGAAACTGGATGCAGACATCACAGGACAGAAATGCATGGAGAAGACTGAGGGAGACCTATATCCAGCAGTGGATAGATCCGGGTTGAATGATGATGATGATGATGACCAATGGCAACTTTTGTGCACTATAGAGATCTGAAATAAAAAAAAAAAAATTTCGAAACAGCTAGATAGTTTTTCAAAGACAAGAATGGTATGATACGATTAAAGTCTCGCATCAGTAATAGAAACGATGATGAATATTTTTGTTTTCTAGTAGTTTTACCAGCCAAGCATTTTATAGTGAATAGCCTATTTCCAGAACATGTCAAGTCTTGTCATGTCGGAACTCAAGCACTGATGGCTATCGTGCGTGAACGATATTGGACTTCAGGTGGTCGGCGCGCTGTGGAATCCGAGAGTGAAAGGTGTATCGTCTACAAAAGACCTAATACCTGGTCGTTCGGGGTGAGTTCGACACCGTTGATAATAGATCGTGTCCGGGACGCGATAGCCTTCGAGACGACGGGTGTAGACTTTACCAAATACTTTATTCTCTGACGAGGTCGGTCAAAGAAGACAGTGACAATGGGACAAACTTTGTCGATACCGAAAACGCATTTTGTCAAGGGGCCCTTGAGAAAATTGCTACAGAAACAGGGCAGTTTCTTTGACCCATCCAGCGTTTCTACCCGTTGAATGCCCAGCATGTTGGGCGCAGATGCCAGATGACGACATCAGTGTGCAGTCGATCCACACCCGAGAATAGCCTTCAGGGAATGTGCGCGAACGTGCGGAAGTTGCTATGGCCGAGAATGTCGCGGAGCCGGGAGTGTCTAAAAGCAGAGTACCAGAAGCGCAAATAAGTGTAACTCGAAGCGCGCGTGAAGTCAAAACCCCGCTGCCAATTGTCAATCCCTCCTTGGGATTGTAATTTTTTCCTCGACGATGGTGGGAGGGCCGAGTAATTGGTATTGGTCCCTAAATTTTGTGAGGGGAGCATGATCAGTGAAACCAACCAGAGTCCCAGAGTCCAGTGTATGTGCACCGGGTGATCGCCGGATACCACCGCTGGACGCTAAAAGGCGCGGCAACTGAAGCGAACAGTTGCGGCGTCTTCGCCTTCAGCAATTTGAGTAATACCTTCCAACTTCCCTGCGGCTACTCTAATCCCTAAATCTAATCGCCATTTCCAACAAACATTTTGTCGGCTCTCGATAAACACTGTTTTCATACTTAGAATTATCCTAACCCCTCTATAAAGAGTAGCCGAAATGTCTCACCCCACCTAAGTACCTTTATCCCATATATACAAATCCCCACCCTAATCCCGCTTAACAGGGGAGGCAGCAGTTTCACGGAAATTCCAGGTAGCCTGCGAATACAGACTGCCACTGCGTCCGGAGGCAACCGTGATAAAAAGCGTATAGGAGCAAAACTCAATAAAATAATTCCCACTATCACGGTGGAAGGCATCGTGCCAAAGATATGAGAGATGCGAGGGTTAGAGCATCCCAAACGATTCCTTCTAGATACCTAGCGACCTCCCGAAGTAACACAGCCCTAACGCGGTACGGGCGCACTGCCGCGTCGGACGTGTAGCACGTCCCGACTCGTGGGAACTACATGGATAGGCCAACACATAAAAACCGATGGGGGAGAAAGATGACGAACACAGGCACAACATACAGCAAAATGAGAAGGAAAACGATTCAAAAACGAAAATAGGGGAGAACAGTCGTTAGACGACTCTAGAAAGGATAGAGAAGAAGAAATGACCAGTTTCTAAAAAGAACTCATAACCGCCTACCAGGCCAATTTTATTTTCAATGGAAAAATTCACAGCTTGATAGGTTTTGACATAAAAGAGCCAATTATGATATTTATTTTGACTAAAAGTTTTTTTTTAGCCAACTGAGGAAAAAAATATAGCCCGCCTGCAGGCGGGCTTGTCAGGAAAATTATACTTATTTACATTAAGATGCGCATTTCCTTACTTTATTTTATTATAAACGTAATAAGCAAATACAATAAACATAAATAAGTAAGTGAAAATTGAAAATTAGTTGCTGTTGTGAAAAGCAAGAAAACAATTTTTTGTTGAAGGAAAACATAAATTAACATAACATTTGCAACAAAAACTTGAGTTTCTGATTTGCAGCCAGCTAGCTTGCATGTTTTTTACCCATTCTATCAAGAAAAGTTGGCCAGTGTGATGTGTTGTCGAAGCGAATATCATCTGCTGGTAGATATGTTTTTCTTCCACCAGTTGGTGATGGTTGCAGTACTTCTAGAGATGGTCTACTTACTGGTTTCTTCTTAGGATTTACCTGATATTTGCAGAGTACATCAGCCACTGAACTCAGGTACTAAACTTGTTAGGCAGCATTTGGGGACCCTCAGGCTCATTCTCGGGTAATGGTGACTTTGCCCTTTTCATAGGCTTTCGTTCCAGGTAAATAGCACTGCACTCTGTACTTCCTGCTGAAGTGGATGGTTGCACATCTCCGAATTGCGTCGCTGCTGCTATTGATGTTTAAACATCTTCAGATTTCGTCACTGTTGCTGATAAAACCCCTAGTGTTGAGGCTAACAATATATTTGTTGATGTTGTTGGTTTAGGTGAAGATGCTGGAGTCAATGTCATTGGAGAGAAACATCCAGTTACATTCAGATCTAACTCTGTAGATTTCGTAAGAAATTAGACCGATGATAGTCTCTGCATATCTGATACACATTTGTTAATTACATTTTCCTTATCTTTTGTAAGTTCATCTTCACTTGATGGAACATCGTCATCAGTTTCAACCAAGTAATCGGAGTCGTCCACAAACTCGCCGTAGTCTTCGTCATCGTGTTCGGATTCTTCGTCCGTCGTAATAGAATCCATCATTTCTCTAATTTCCTCTTCAGTCATTCGAGAGTAGTTAATTTTGAACTTACGCCATATATTATTGCTTCTTTTAGAAGACATTTTAGATAACTGAAACAAAAAATAATACTCAAAATCCCAAAAAATTGATGTAACATAATAAACGTGTCTGATTTGTAAGAGATCCGAGAAATTTATGTAGACAGGCAACACCGCCTTGAGGCGGTCAATGTTCAAACGCATTTTACGTCTTTAATATAAATTTATACCGCAAATTATGTAACCTACACTAAAATATATATATTCATACACTTACCAATAATTTTTTAGTATTGAATTTCACGAAAACAAACACTTATAATTTTCGACGAAAGTGAGGTTCTGCACAAAACAATAAATTTGACCGACCGCTACACAATTTCAAAGTCAACTGAGAAATAAACACATCGATCGGCATTTTTCCTTACCAAATGCGTACAAGTATACTCAGTGGTATACGACCAAAGGCGGGATTACATGCTGCAGGCATAAAAATAGCTGGAAGAGATTATAATGACAATAGAAGTTAAGCCGTCTGGAGGCGGCCTTGCCTGCTAGAGGGTTAAGCACACACAACGAACGAAGGAGACTGAATAGGTCGACTGTCCGAAAGCAGTCAACAGTAGTTGGGGAGACAATCGATTTAGAAGACAGCGAGAACGACGAGGAAAATATAAGGGAGAAAAAATCGCAGGCGGATGCAGAAGAAATGGAGGAAGGATGGTGAAATGCCCTTCAAGAGAGTGTGCTAGCCACCGTCTTGCTTGAAGACGGTAAGCGGAGGGCAGTAATCATTCAAGGGAGGAAGAGGCACTTTACTCCCATGTTATATATAATATGGTTTTTCCACCTTCCTCAAATAACAACTCATTTTTTAATTTTTACTTTATATATGTAACTAACCAACAAAATTTATTAGAACTAAAAGTAACAAGTAGGTACAATATAACTGTTAACTGTCAAATATAAGTCAAATTATTAATGTAAACATTGTTAAATCAAAATATAAATTTACTGTTTTTTACCATTCTGCAAAATACAGGGTGTTTTATAAATAAACGTTAAAATGTATAGATACTTACGTAATATAAAATAGATATTGTACACGGCGTCAATAAGTTATATTTCATAAATGAAATACCATGACGTCACTTTTACTTTTACTGAAAAGTACAACTTTTCTCCCTACAATCAAGTCTGGAAAAGTATACTTGCGGTAGAGGTAAGTGGAAAAAGAATTTTCCTAAGCATATAGGATAGTATGTAAATGGGAGGAAAAGGTATTTAAGAAAACAAAATGGGAGCAAGGGGGCTACTGGAGTCAGTTGAAAAGAAAGCAAGCTTAATAATATCCCAACAGAATTCTAAAGATAAAGAAGTAGAAAACATTTTAAAGGAGACAGGGAGGATCTAGCGGATATGTTACAAAAAGGCGAGGAAGGAGAAATAGAGTATTTAGAGACCTCCAAGGAAAGAGATAACAAAAAGACAACCTGGTATACCTTTGTGGCCAGAATAGGAAAAGAGAGGGGAGGAAGAATAAACGACATGGCAGAGAAGGTCATAAAAGCAGTGAAACGTGTAAGCGAAGCGTAAGCGTACGACCCAACGGTGTTACGAGTGGTAATTGGAAACGATTTGAAAAAAGAAACGGTACGAAAAGCACTCGAGTACGCGGACAAAGCGAGGTTATTCCCTGGGAAATAATTATAAGAGGTAAGGAAATAGGTGTAGAGAGGAAAGGAGAGCAAGAGGAAGCCTTCCTATTAAAGATGGGAGGGAGGAAGTACACTGAAGTCTTAACGGAGATGAGAGAAAAAATTGATATAGGGAAAATGAAGCGAAAAAATGATATAGGAATTTTATATTTACACATGTGGATCATTAATTTAGATACTAATTTGTAAATATTAAACAATATAATTTGGAAATTACACAAAAGTGCTGACGACAGTAAAACTATTTACCTTTGTTAGATACACAAATCAAGCGGGTCTCGTGTCAACGATGACCCAATTTCAGCTTCTATAAAACTATGATATCTCAGCTAGAAAAAGAGTCTTCAACTAAATCGCGTACAAGTCACAGTCAGTACTCACCGTCCTCCCGGGGTAACTACCCTAGTGTCGGTTTTATAAATAAATTCTCTAATTGCTATTGGTGTTTCCATAATCTGAAGTGCATCCTCCACTGAGCCACGAAGATCAGACATGGTCCTTATCGAGCAAAAGAAAACATCGGGGAAGTGACAAGAAAAAAAACGTACATACAGTCCATGCCAAACAACACCTGTAGAACAGATAGACGACGCTAGGCCCGGGAGAACCAGACCACAGATCCAGATAGCCGAATAAGAGAATAAGAGCCGAAGATCGACAATTAAGCGCTCTAGAGCCACCACAGATCCAGATAGCCGAAGAAGAGCCAGAGATCGACAATCAAGAGCCCTAGAGCCACCACAGATCCAGGTAGCCGAATAAGAGCAAGAGATCGACAATCAAGCACCCTAGAGCCACCACACAGCCAGGACAAGCCGCAGAGACTCCAAACTACAGGACTGCTTGCGGAGCACAGCAGAACCAGAAGAGCTGCAACGTCCAGAATCAGAAGAAAAACCGTAAGTTTTTGAATGAATTGTATCTCTCCAAATTTTCAGTTAAAACTAATTTATCTTACATACACATACACCATTTAACAATAATTAATAAAAGGCAACTCACCTTGAAAAGATTTAATCAGTCAGCATTGCGAGTTAAAATTATTGTTACAGATAGTAGTATTGCAAAAAAAAGAGAGTGATTAATAAATACATATTTTTCAGAACTTTACAAAGAAATCTCATATATATTTACATTTAACGTAGCTATACGGTCATGTACCAAACATTTTAAATAATTAGAATGAATTGAATTTAAATAGATGCTTAAATTTAAGTTAAAATCTTTATATAAATAACACATAATTATTTGAAGACAGGTAAAATAAAAACAGTTTCGGTTGCAATAATATATCAACCTCCTACCCCAACATTCCACATAATTAAGTCAATGTCACCAAAACATAACACGTTTGCAGGATTTGTATTTCATAACAGCTGCTAATAGTCTCCGTGAGTAATTGTAGTATCATATTTATTATTTATAAACAAGGTGGGTCGAAATCATTGAAAAAATAAACAACACCATTTTAGTAGCAAATAATATTATTTAATTCTTAATTAACGCAATAAAATCAAAAAATAAAAACATTCTTAGAAAATGGAAGCCGTATATGTGAAACAGGCTGATATCGGAGCGGAAATATCTAAAATTGTAACCAATACCAAGAAGGATTCTGCTTCTCGAAAGAATCAGCAATATGTTAAAGAGCGTCACGAAAAGTTGGAGGAGTATTGGACTAAATTTCAACACAACCACCAAAAGTTGCAAGATGGAGGGTCGTCGAAAGACAAATACTTTGAAACAAAATACTACGATCAGGTCCTTAGGACTTATATTGAGGGTAAAACCCTGTTGGAAGAATATGGAAGAAACCTGAAAAGAGGAAAAGCACCAAAAGTAAGGGAAATGCAGATAAGGAAGCAAAGAATCGAGGAATTACTACGACAAGAAAACGAACAAGATTTGCAGGAGGATGAAGAACTGCAGTTAGAGTTAACAGAACACATGGAAAAAGTAAATACACTCATGATCGAAGCAACAATAATGAAGAGCTATACTTTTTGGACAATGGAGAAGTAGAGAGAATAAATCAACTAAGGAGTACAGTCAGGGAAACTTTAAAGAAATTACGGCCAGGAATGCAACGGCCAGAGAGCACACAAAGGAGAGATGGTGTGACATTACCGCAGGTGAAAATCCCTGTGTATGAAGGAAGATACGAGACGTGGAGAACTTTCCACGATCTGTTCACTGTTCACAAGTAATACATGAAAACGACCAGTTATCAAAAGCAGAAAAAATGCAGTACTTAAAAACTCAAGTAAGAGGGGAAACCAACAGAATGATACAACACTTACAAATATCCGAGGCCAAATACGAAGTGGCCTGGAACATGTTAAAAGAAAGATATGAAAACCCGAGGATGATATTGTTTAAATTGATAGACAGGATGCTACTAGCGCAGGAAGTAAAGGAAGCTTCCGCAGGAGCACTGAAATCACTACATGACACCTTCCATGAGTGTCTGGAAGCCATAAGAGGATTAGGAACAGACACGGAAGCGTGGAGCCCATTGATAGCCCGAATAAGCATAACAAAATGGGATAATGAAACAAGGAAACTATACGAAAACCACATCGGAGACAGTAGAGAGATACCGACGTACAAATCGACACAAACATTTATACAGCGAAGATTTCAAACACTGGAGCTGCTGGAATCAGAAAGGAGATAAGAGAAGCAAGGAGGATCGGGTAGGAAAACACGAACAAACTGCGTGATGTGCAACGGAGAGCACGTACTAGCACACTGCAGAGAATTTCAGGAACTCAATAAAAGAGACCGGAACAGAATAATAAGAGGAAGAGGATGGTGTGCGAATTACCTAGCACATAAGAAATAAAAACAATGCCTTTCGCAGCAGAGGTGCAGACAATGTGGCGCAGAGCACCACACAATGTTGCATTATGAAAGAGGAAACACAAAAACAGAAGGAGCTCAAATGAAACGAAAGGAGAACAAACACAAGAACGAACTGGAAGAGAATCGAATAATAGGAGAAACGGGTACCAATCGAACAGGTACAGGGGAGGAAATAATTATTCCAACAAAGCCAGAAAACAAAATAACGGAAGGCGAGAAAATACGCAAGAGAACAATGGGCAAAGGAACAACAACACACAACAAAGAGGTCAGAACTCAGTTAACTGTGCAAGCCATAAGGAAGGTGAAGCATTACTAGCCACAGCAGTGGTACGCATAAGAAATGCTAAAGGAGATTCTCACATAATGAGAGCACTAATCGACCAAGGGTCAAAATGCGCATTTATAACAGAACAAGCAGCGACGGCGCTAGGAACAAAAAGGCAGCCAATACAGGCCACCATATCGGGAATAGGCTCGTCAGGGGAAAAGACAGCCAACTGGAGCATGAAACTTTTGATCGGAACTCATTACCAAAGTGACTTCGAGATGGAAATAGAGGCACTGGTATTACCAAAAATAACAAGGAATTTACCGGAACAGGACATAATCCTACAGGATTGTAATGAGAATCATGCAATATTGTCAGACCCAAGATACTACAAGGTAGGGAAAATAGATTTATTGCTAGGAGTTAAAGAATATAGCTACATATTGACCGAAGGGATTCACCGAATAAGTAATGGACTTCTAAGTCAAAACACGAAACTAGGATGGATAGTTTCGATGATAGCACGAGAGAAAGGGGCTACAAAAGCAGAAGTATGCTGTACGATATCCAGACAAGAAATGGACATACAAATAAAGAAATTCTGGTAACTAGAAGAAGTAAATCAGGAAACAAGTCTCTCAGTAGAAGAACAAGAATGTGAAGAAATGTATCGACACACAGTAAAAAAAATGAAGAAGGAAGATACGAAGTAAGAATTCCGTTTAGGGAAGACGTCAAAAAGTTAGAAAAGACTTACAGACTTAAGACCTGAAAAAGAACTTACAGACTTAAGACCTGAAAAATTAGAGATAATTCATGAAAGAGTATGAAAAACAAGGTCATATTTGAATAGCAGAAAACCAATGAGATGGCTATTACCTACCTCATCATCCAGTGAGAAAGGGGGACAGTACTACAACAAAATTAAGAGCCGTGTTTGATGCATCAAGTAAAAGCTCATCATCAGTAAGCCTGAATAATAATATGCACACAGGTCCAAAATTACAACAGGATTTGACAAATATACTACTAAGATGGAGATCCAATAAGGTAGCATTCTCAGCGGTATCACCAGCATCACGAATGGAAGCTATTTTGTAGCAGTCCCACGAAAGGGCGGTATTTTGTTGCATTAGCGACATGGATGGACGCTATTTTGTAACATTAACACGTCAAATGCCAAAGCCTCGACGGTGGAACCCATTTTTGTGTAACAGCCCCAGCGTGGAAAACAAAGGCAAACAAAAAATAATATGAACTCGACAAATTAAACAAACATGAAAATATACTTGGTGCTACGTAACTTTACGAGTACCTCGGTAGCTCTAAGTCTTCAGAGATCTAGGGATGTGGATTCTTAATAGATTTTAAATAAATATAATATAAACTCAAATCCTCGGGGAGCGCCATAATTAAAAGAAAATAAAAGACGAAACATACTTAAAACTTAAAAAAAATAATTAAAGTAACAAGTTAATAAAAATATAGAGTCATCATAAAATACAAACACATTTACATAAACATAAATATATCATGACTTTACCTTAGTTTTCTCAGTTGAATATCATTTAGGAACAAGAGAAAGGGATCAAATAATAATATTATCAAGCAAAAAACATTATTGCAAAATGAAATTAATTTTATTAAAATTTAGACAATAAAAGAGATTCTGTTTACAAAAACATTAAAAATGTTTACAAACAATACCTTGTCATATAGTCCTGTCCTTATCTTCACGTTGTGGATGTCCAAAGCACGCACTTTTCACTGAATTTAGATAAAGAATAGTACAAAAATGTTTATTATTTATGAAAAGTTTCAGCAGAATTAAATAAACTTCCAAATAATTGTTCCAAAATAAATAAAATTCGGAATAAGTCTGCTCATATTGACTTTTTAAAATATTTAAATAACTTCTATTTAACTTCTTGAAGTATTTATTATTAATATTGGCACCTAACGCAAGATTTTATCCATGACTCTGGTACTTAATCCATAACTGCTTACAAAAAGAAACTTAGATAGTATAGTATACACTAAAATAAACTGGCTCTTTGCCTAACAGCGGCATTTGGCTTGCGACTAGGAAGTCACGAAAGGAGAACAGCTTCTCACACTACATTTTCAGGAACTTTAAAAACTTGATTAAGAGCTATGTCGGAACTTAATATTTGAACTTAACTTTCTCAGAAAACTAATCTCTTCAGAAAACCGCACCGTGGCGGCTCCTGCCGAGGCTCAACAAACCTCTCCATTTGAAAGCTCAAACTTGAATTCATTAATCTCCTAACTTGAATGTCTCTCCTCAAACCAAACAAAACGCCTCCTTCCAAAAACCCACTCCATTTCTCATTCTACCCTACTCATCCAATCAACCAATAAGAAAAAAGATTAATTCTTCCCTCTTTCATCATTGACTAATAAAAAAAATAACTAAGCTTCCTACACTTTTTATTAACCAATAGGAAAATCGAAACACATTTTAAGCCCAACCTACATAATAGGGAAACATCAAAAAATCATTCAGCAAGTCAGCAAAACTCACTCCGTTCCACAGTTTTAAGTAAAGATATTGCTGATTCCACAATTAACACATGTGCTTTCTAATAATAATATGAGCACGTTGTGTATATCTAAACTCCAAAAAACCCGGCGCCGAAGGCCATTATAATATACAATGTAACTATTTTTCACATCGCAAACTGACTGTTCTAAGTTCAAATTTCGAGCAATAATATAAACACTGACTAACCGAATGTAGATATGTCTACAAAATAATATAGCGTCTTTCTTTTAACCAGACGGATAAACTCAAATTCGCACGTATTTTTTGAAACAGAGATAAATTCAATGAATTTACTTAGCATATGAAGCAATATTTTTATGTCTATATGGTAAGACAAAAATATGTTACGATAAATTTATAATTTGTGGTTTCTGCATAAGGCAAAATAATTTCGTTCTTTTAAACCGTTTCACTGACTCCCCCACGATTTCAACTTGGTGCTAACACAGTTTGAAATCGGAACCAGGAACTCAAAGATTAACTGAAACCGACCAAAAAAACTAAAAGAGGTGAAAACTAACACATGGAAGTCACTATATCGTAATATCGTTCAGAGACATTAGGCTCACGCTAACGATGTAGGCATATCATACCGATCAAGGCATGGATGCATTACATATAACAAAAAAAATGCTAACACAGTATGCAACGACGTAACTCGCCATCGTAGACAAAATAATAACCCAAAACACGACAACGCCATACGTCATCATTAACAAAATAACGCAAAAAATACGACAGCACCACGCGTAATCATAGACAAAATAAATCAAAATATGTTACCGTTTTCTGTGGAAGCTCATCTTTGACTAACACCGCGAATAACATAATAAGAAGGCAAGATAATGTTAACGCTTGTTTGGCTGCATAGGCTTGTTTCATCCCTGACTTACGCCGCGAATAGCATAAGAATAATGATGCCTTGTTGCAAAAATGAGGTTTTGTTGTGGCAGAATAGATATAGCTTCAAAGGGGTAGTTACTTAGTTATGGAAGTTTCCTGAAACTAGGCTAGCTGGATGTTTAAGAGACTTAATTAGTGGGACTCAGGAGAGGGTTGGCCGAATTTGCACACCCGAAATAAGACAATATCTAATGAAGTACTGAAATGTTATAGGAAATAAATTAGCAATAAGAAGGGATGAAAAGAAAGTTAAACTACTGACCGAGAAGATATTACAGAGAACGTATATGGGCGCCTGGGAAGGATTAACTTAATTCTTTCCCGAGTGACTTGTAATGCTGTACCTAACTAAGACTATTAAAGTGGTAGGATAATAAAACATATAAGTATGTACAACCAACCAGTTTAATGGAAAAAAAATTACCTATAACCCCTATATACAATTTATACAAACTAGCTAACACCTGACGTACTAGGCTAGTACGCTCCTGTCTATAACCTATATATTACAGTATAAAAATGGATTGAATTTATTATACCAAGACAATTAGTTGATTTGAATATGCCTGTACAAAAACTTATTATTAAAGAGTATTACAACATTGGTTGACAATTTCGTATCTGATCAGAATGACGAACCGGACAATACTTACGAATGAAATAAATACTATTAAAGAGATGAGGTAATAACCTTACGATAGTGTGCACATTATCTTACCAGGTAGGTTATGATCTCCGGACTATTTTAAATAAAGATACAATAATGAAAATGACCTAAAATTTGTTGAAAAGGAAATATTTAATATGATAAAGTGAATTGATTTTAGAAAAGTTGAATTTACATGATTATTAAGGTTATTTATGTTATTAAAAATGTTAAAGCTGAAAAAAAAAATTAGCCAAAAGGATTGAGAATGTAAATTTTAACAATAAAAACCTGTCGCTTCTACTAAATGCAGGAATGCGGTTTCTCCAAACTCCAGTAGTTGATACGGGGAGAGCCAAGTAAGGTATCTTCCGGTTTTCCCTACCTTAGGGGAAGTACTTCTCACCAACCAGAAGGTATGAAGATGAGGTGCGACAAGGAGCTACTTCCTAGCACCGGGAAAACTATATATTTTCCAAAAAAAATAAACCAAAACTAAACTCCATCCAATGCCCCAAAACCCAAAATGATTGTCTATTCCATTTCAAAACTTGTTTGGGTGACTTAATCTTGGTCTCCACCAGTGGCTAAAAACAAAACCTTTGATCAGCTGATTGCCTTGAACACACAAGAACAGGCCTAGGCAAAAAGGTGTACCACCTTATCAGAACTTGACAGAGAAAAAATCTAAGTAAAAATTAAGCTTGATGTACTTGCTTGAAATGTCAGTGACCTTGATTGTCCTTGACTGGAAAGAGCCTTTTTAAACGAATATAAGGAAGTATTTGAACAAGTAAATATGAATCTGGTCATCAAGATTACTTTAAGGAGTTATATAAATGAGAGAATAAGAATGGTCATTGATTCCAAACTGATTTTAAACTGGAAGTATATAGTTAGAAAGAATTCTTTTCTCTGTAGAAAAAATAAGTGCGATGGTATTGAAATATTGCAAATCTGATGATTGAAGAATAACAATTCATTTAAAGATAATATATGTGAGATATTGAGAATGAATAAAAGGGTTATTTTTTTTTTATTTAATGAAAAACATTTCTTCAATACATACCCATTACTCTTCAAAAAAGGTGTTGGAACACAAAAACTCTTCCTTTCAAACACTTAACCAAAATCAAAACAACTCCTTCTCACGTAAATTAATATTCTATTTAAAACATTTCAACCAAAATTTTATATTCTCCGTAATGGCCACTGGTGTGAGGTCTTGCTTCCACAAAAGCCGAGATTGAAGTGACGATCCGGTCCCTCTACAATGACAATCACGTCAGCCGGAAGCCGTATCGACACACAAACCAACTTCTAGGTTCTGAATTCCCCAAAGTTACCAACTTTGTCGTCGATCAACAGCAACTTTCAATACAAGTGTCTGTAACGTTGGTTGCATACCTAGTGAGAGTGTTCCAAATATTTTGTAATGCTTATTATAAAGTGACGATACGTATCACGCATCGTTACATTCCCCCATTACTTGTAAGAAAAAAATTGATCTTATAAACAATTTTTTTTTATTATACATATATATACCCATATAGATACTCAATACAAATATGTATCCATAGAGAAAAATCACACGCTGTGGGATCCAACACAGGCGTGAATAAACCAAATATCTAAGCTATACTACGAACCTAAGAATACCCTAAAATAACCTATATTAGCGACACAGAACTCGTAGGACAAGTCCTCGGTGCATACATCATAAAGACCAAATTGTGTTCAAGTTGATTCAGTAGATTTTTATAAAACCCCAAATTATAGTCAACCAGAACACCATAACAACAATATTCGAATACAAACTCAATATAACCTATACGACGACTAACTTACTCACACTTACAGCTGACTCGATCGATTATACCTAACCGCAAATTATGAGTCATGTAAATGGGGTTGTCTTAATGACCAATATATCACATATGGTACCAACATACATAGTTAAGGCTTATTATAACCCTTTGCTAAACTTCATAATTCAGATAAATTCTAATCAAAAAAAAAATGTCGAATGGGACGAGTAGTACAAACTGTTCTATCGATGGACAACAGATTTAAATAGAGCATATCCAAAGTGAACAGTCTGTAGAAATCTCGTATCCAATTCTCAACATGCCAAAAAAAATAGACCACAGTATAACCTAACCTAAATATAAGAGTCATTCAAGAAGGGGAAATTTTATTGTAGCAAGACTTTTATCCTAAATTGATCCGACAGTGGACAACAGATTTATAGGGAAGCATATCCAAGGTGGAACAATCAGGCAGATTTAATTGAGCAATGCTACAACTTAGCGCTAAATGTGCTAATAATGATTACATATTGGGTACCATGAACCTAATTCAACTGATCATCAGATTTGTATTAGATGCAATGGAAGATCTTTCCAAGGGTAACTAATCGAATGGTTGACATAACAGAAGTTAGCTCACTCTGGGTTTCTCTAACTATAGCTATAGCTACAACAGATTGATAAGAATGGCCAGAAGAAGCTAACCACTATTTTGAAGTCATTACACATGAAACAAATCAAGAAGTCACATATCAATAACTCTTATAAATAAATCCAACTAAGGAAATACTAGAGAAGAAGTAAATCAATTTCTAAAGAAACTGCAGATTAAGAAAATGTTCCCTAGTTACTCACAGACAACAGGATGTTGATCCCGACTCTAATTTACATACAAACAAAAATAATGAGTTTCCAGGAAAGCTGATGTTCGAACACAATAATCCCTTGGTGAAGCAAAAGCTACCATATTTTCATAGGACTGATCTTTAAGAAGTTACCATTATTATCAGAACAAACAAAATAGTAAAGCGAACGCATAATAAGTATACAATAAACAGACAAGTTTACACCTAAGTCTCTTCAGAATGATCATAAACTGAAAATTGAATAAGAATGCCTAGTGCATGATTAAAATGATGATTAAACATTCTATCATAAAGATACAGCATCTGAACTAATTGAGGTATGGCTTGGAACTAGGCAACTGTGAGCAATGAAATCTGCTTCCTATCAGGTGCACGGTCGATAAGCAACAAGTCTCGAACCCACGTATTTGCATAGCCACGCTAGGCAAACCACTTTCCTAAGAAATACTCAATATGATAATTAACGAAATGGTGTCATCGTGTTATCATAAATTTTATCTTAATCAACTTAACTACATATTTGACAAATGGTGTATAACTTTGGACTCTCACTGCATACTCAAATTTTATTTACCAAACAAATATCGCGATAACTTCTTTAGACCATAAGAAGCTAATGTATCAAGGAATCATACTAAGCATTTTAATAACTCTCCAGCAGAAACTAAAAATTAATCACAAAACTAAACCTATTTGGTAGATACACTAATCTACAAGTGATGACATATATAAACATAATCACATACAAGGTGTTAACAGTTCCATACCAGTTCAATATTAAGCCCAACTAAGCTAAATCTCAATAATAAACTAATGACATCTCAGATACATAGAATATGGAAAGCTAGAAAGACTACTATAATAGATAAAACATAGAGTCCCTATCTGGTGAATAAAATCAAAATCCAATCGTTAACCTATTCATTGAACAATCGAGTATTTCTAAAATTTAGAAAGAGGAATTAACTTGATCAAACCTGTTAAGTTAATCTTCTTCTTCTGACGACGAAGATGCTAAGTCGTTGACAGTATTATCTGGTAGTAAGTCCTTTATGTGAAATCGACCAAGTTTCCTGTTGGATGAACTATCTTTTAATTCATATATTAAAGGAGAGATTACTTTACTGACAACACATGGGACATATTTCTGACAAAATTTGGCAGAAATAGCATCACCTTTACTTGACTTAACAAAATTACGTTTTAATACCCGATCACCAACAAAGAATCGCAAATCTCTTTTCCTCAAATTGTATTGACTCTGTGACTTAAGGTAAGAAGATTTTAACTTCTTCCTGATGTCTGCAAATATTGGGGGCAAAGTCTGAACATCATCTAAACGATGAAGTTTCTCAGAGATCTGAGGGAGATTTGTGGAATTGTCTGAAATTAAACCAAAATAATCACCAGACAAAGCAATATTTCTACCAAAATTCAGATAAGCTGGAGAACATTGAGTAACTTCATGGACCGAAGTTCTTATGGCTTGAGCTATGGAGTGGATATACTGGTCCCAAGCTCTGTGATCTGGATAGGTGTACGATCTAAGGGCTGTTACAATACTGCGGTTCACTCGCTCACTATGATTAGCTTGCGGATGGTATGCAGCATTATAAAAGATCTTCTGAACTTTGTACTTAGTTAGAAGATCCTTAAAGGCCTTAGACACAAATTGAGGACCATTGTCACAAGACACAATTTGGGGAACACCAAACAACAAAAAGACTTGTTCTTCCAAATATTTCACAATGGCAGGGACAGTAGCATTCCGAAGAGGAAAAACTAGTGGAAATTTAGTAAAGTAGTCCACAACTACTAAACAATAGGTATAGCCATTGTAACTACGAGGATATGGTCCAATCAGATCCATGGATATCATCTGCCATGGGAAGTCAATGTTCCTAAAAGTACCCATTAATCCAGCTTGTGGCATAGTACTTGGCTTGCAAGTAGCACAAACTCTACATCTAGAAATATATTTCTTGATATAGTTGCGCATGCCAGGCCAATAATATAATTCTGCTATCCTACTAAATGTTTTATAAGAACCAAAATGACCAGATGTCACATTATCATGAAATGTACGAAGAATTTCATCCCGGTTTGCTGTTGGGACAACAATCTTCCAATCAGACATATTAGACAAAGCTTCCACTGAACTAACGACATGCTTATAAAGGATATTATTTTCTACTTTAAAATCAGGATACTGATCAGGTTCTTGGGTAACCTTTTCCACCATTTTCTGATACCATGCATCCGGAACTAAAGTGGATAAGTCAAGAAGATTGACATCAAATGTTCGAGACAAAGCATCAGCTACTACAACACCATTTGCTTTACGATGGACGATATTATAATCAAAGGCTGACAACTTACAAATCCATCGAGACAAACGTTGGGAGGGGTTACGCATAGAATGCATCCACAATAATGAACTGTGGTCAGTAATAAGGGTGCACTTACGACCTTCTAAATAGTAACGGAAAGCCTCCAAGCCATGAATAATAGCAAGGAGTTCACGCTCTGTAGTGGAGTAATTTTTCTGAGCCTTATTAAGCTTCTTACTAGTATAGGCTATGGGGTGTTCAGAACCATCTTTCATCTGAAAGAGTACGCCACCTGAAGCGGTATTCGAACAATCCGTCATGAGGTAGAAGTGTTCACTGAAATCAGGTGAAGTCATGACCGGAGCACTGGTAAGAGCTTCCTTAATGCGATGAAAAGCATCATCGGCTTCAGGAGTCCAGGTGATAGTCTGGCCCTTTTTCCTATTCTTAAGGAGGTCAGTAAGGGGTGATAATAAAGTAGAATAAGAAGGCACAAATCGACGATAGTAACCACACATGCCCAGGATCCTACGTAATTGTGTAGTAGTTTTAGGAATGGGGAAGTCCTTAATAGCGGTTACTTTATCAGGGTCTGTTCTCAAACCTTGATGATCAACAACATATCCTAGAAATTTCAAATTAGGACGACAAAAATTACATTTCTCCAAATTAACAGTGAGATTAGCCTCTTTAAGGCGTGAAAATAACTTCTCTAATATCTCAATATGTGAGGAAAAATCAGGAGTAACAACTATAATGTCATCTAAGTAATAAAATACAAATGGTTCAAGTTGTGGACCAATAACCAAGTCCATTAGACGACACATTGTTTGTGGAGCTGAAACTAGACCGAAAGGCATTGTGACAAATTGAAATAACCCTTTACCACTGACAGCGAAAGCAGTATACTTCTTACCCTCTTCGCTTAACGGAATTTGTAAGAAGGCTTTGGATAAATCGATCGAACAGATATATTTGGCATTCTGAAGTTTGCTCAGAATTATATCTATCCGAGGGATGGGATAAGCATCTCGATTAGTAGTGATACTATTAAGTTTGCGACCATCGAAGCATACTCGGAATGATCCATCCTTCTTCTTTGTCATCCATAACGGCGAACAATATGAAGAATTGGAATGTTCGATAATGTTTAGAGAGAGCATCGAATCAATTTCTTTACCTAAATCTGCTTGCCATGCCTGAGGTATGGGATATTGATATTGTCTAAACGGAGTTGAAGTGTTCACTTCGATAGTATGAGATATTAAATGTGTACGGCCTAATTTATCTTTGGAAGAGATAGAAGAAAATTTAGAGATAATATTCTCTAACTGGGTTTGTTCTAAGCTAGACAAACTAGAGAACTCACGAATGGCACTTACAGTTGCGACATTAAAGGAAGATATAAACAACGAAAAATCTGAACAGTTTAATGTACTATTAAATGCATTTAAGAAATCCATGCCAAGAATTATAGAATTTTTAATTGAAGGGATAACATAAAATGTAATCATTTTCCGAATATTGGCAACTACGATTTCTGTGTCAAATTTACCTGTAATTGACTGGATAGCACCATCCGCAGTAGAGACTTGCGGAGAAGAAATAGGTATAACATTAATATCCGTGTTTTCTAACAATTTCAGCGAATTCGAACCTATTAAAGAAATGTTAGAACCACTATCTAATAGAGCTAAACAAGATTGTCCTAAAATTTCAATTTCAAGATAAGGTCGGTTATCATTGTTGCTAAACAACAATGTTTAATATTAGTTTAATTTTGCTCACGCTGTATATTAGTTTTAAGATATAGACTTTCCTAATTTTCCTAAAATTTAATTATCTTTACGGATGCCGGTACTTGCTTGAAAAGTAACTTTCTAAATATAATCATAATGCGTTCTTAAGAATTATAACAATGACAGTACACAGTTAGAAATTTTTATCTCTCAGTCTTTGTTATCCAAAAATTCCAACCAGGCCATTTCATGAGAAAGACCGCTGACGTAAACTTTAACCAAAAAAGGAAATTTTGAAGGTCAAGGAAGGCGGTTGCGATGAAAGGGGGTTGGGGTGTGTGTATTCGGAGACAGTGGACAGTACAGTTGCAACTGCCAGACGGGACAGTCGAAAGGTTGGAGCTCAACGCTCTCGGTTCAGCGCAAACCGGATTCTTTAATACGTGTTCAGTAACTAGTGCCAACTCTTTTTGTTTTCGTGCTCATAGTGTGTTTATTGAGCTATTGCAAGCAAGCTATCGGCATCCAAAATTTCGTTATTGTAATTGTTTTTGGTAAATAGACTTAGTAAAAACGTTCTTCTCGTATATTTCATTTTGTCCCAAAGCTTTGGGTGGTCCTTCGTTAAAGTAGAGAAAAAGTGAAACCATTTCCCTAAGGAAAGACAATTCAATTTCCCCAAGGGGAAAAACCAGCGATCTATAACTGGTGCGCGAAACAAAGGCACCAGGACGAAGTGTAAGGCCAACAACACCTACATCTTCGCACATGTTCCTTCGAGACCGGATATCTTCATATTTTAACTTCGAACCAAAGATCTTCGCTTGGTTCACCTTCAAGTTAGACATCGACGCACCTTCAGGATCTTCCAGTGGACGTCTCCAGACTTCTTCATCGTGGTAGCTGATTCAACGCATCGCATCAAACTCACAACAAACTGTAAGCTTTTTAATTTTAATATTACTTGTGAAGTGCACACTATAAACTCTCTTTGAATATTTATTGAACACTTTCGTTATTTCGCTGTTTTTTATATTTATTGGACATTAATATATTTTCTTGATTTTATTGGACATTCTCACATTTCGTTAATTTCTCTGTTTAATATTATTTTTTGGTTTTTAATTCAAAGATCAAATCGTTTCACGTAGTTTTCGCTCATCAAATTTTTGTCTAATTTACGCAGTCAACCATGAATAAAACCGTTGACGATCTCACTAAAGCAAGAGATGACCTTGTTAAGGCAAGGGGTCGTAGCAAAGCTTCGATAACTAGATTGGAGAATTGGTTAAAAGATAATGGAAATAAAAATATTTCAAAAAATAAACTTATTTCTAGAAAAGATTATTTATCAAAAGTTTTTGACAAGTACCTTGACGTTCAAAATGAATTAGAAATATTAGATGATGCATATGCTGTTGACATGGCAGATGTAGAAGGGAGATTTATAATCTTGGAATCAGCCTTAAATGATAAAATTGATCAAATTTCAGTAAATTCTGTTATGAGCACCTCAGCTCAACAAAGTCCCACAAACTCAAATAACCGTCATGTCCGCTTACCGGAGCTAAAAATTCCTCATTTCGATGGGACTATAGGGAATTGGCCTAGTTTTTCCGAGATTTTCACAAATCTTATCGTAAATGACACTCATCTTTCAGATATTGAAAAACTAATCTACTTAAAATCAATTCTCAAAAACGAACCTCTACAACTAATTGAAAATTTGGAAATTGTGGGTTCAAATTTTTCTGTTGCTCTCGATATACTTAAAAATAGATTTGAAAATAAATGTTTAATAATTAATACTTATTTAAAACAACTTTTGAACGTTCCTTCAATAACAAAAAATACTGCTCAAAACTTGCGTGAATTCTTAACTCACATAAAAAAGAATTTAAGTGCGATAAACAATTTAAATATTTCCGACAATCTTGCAGATTTAATTTTAATTCATATATTCACACAAAAATTAGATTTTAATATGAAACGATCCTTTGAATCAGAAAGAGATTTTAACGAACTTCCTACGATAGATGAGTTTTTGAATTTCATTGAAAAGAAATGTAAGATATTGGAAAATTTGATCTTTGAAGAAAAAACAAATCATAAACCAAAACCGTCTCTGCATACTTCTGCAGATAACAGAGATACACTTTTTAAATGTTTTGTCTGCAATTATAGCTCACACAAGGTATACTCTTGCCAACAATTTTTAAATTTGACTGCTCAAGAGCGTATACAAAAAGTAAAGAACAAAGGTTTCTGTCTCAATTGCCTTGCTAGTGGCCATAAATCTAATATTTGTCCCTCATTGTCGAATTGCAAAACCTGCAATAGGCGCCATCATTCTTTGCTCCACATTTCGCATCCGTCGGAAAATAATGCAAAGCAAGTTTCCGATAGGTCAAATCATCAAAGTCAACCCGCCCAAAATCAATTTGTTCGTAATTTCCGTGACCAACGTCAAAACCAGCATACTTCTCAATATACCTCGGAGAATATTCAAGAAAATTCGCAGAACAATTCTGTTCTAAATGCAATTCCGCAATCTTTGCCAGATATGCAAAATCCCCCAGGTCCGAGCAATATTTCGTCTCACTCTGTATATTCGAAAAACCTACAAGTTTTACTCGCAACTGCTTTGGTAACTGTTTACGATGTTCAAAATAATCCCATCTCAGTTCGTTGTTTAACAGACTCCGGTAGCCAGGTTTCGTTCATAACAGACAGGTTAGCCAAAAGAATTTCTTATTCACCATATACCAGAAATCTTCAAATATCAGGCATAGCTCAAACTTCTTCTGTTTCAAACAGGATGGTAGACCTTCAAATCCATTCAAACACATCTCCTGACAAAAATTTTTATCTGTCTTGCGCTATCCTTGAAAGCATTACGTGCCAGCATCCACAAGTCGCGCTTGATTTAAATTTATTAAAAATACCAAAAAATGTAAAACTCGCAGATCCACATTTCTGTACCCCGTCGGACGTAGACATTCTTTTAGGAGCTGATATCTATTTCGATCTAGTTACGTATGGCTTAATAAAACTAGGTCCCAATCTTCCTATTCTTCAAAACACTCATTTGGGGTATATTGTAGGAGGAAATATTCCATACTCTCGTAATGCAATGTTAGGATCAAACTCGAATCCTTCAACTAATGTTCACTCTCATTACTCAAATGTTTCATTACACGCACAAACTGTTGATCTCGATTCTCTTTTAAAGAACTTTTGGGAAATAGAAGAGACTAAACCTATCAATCCTATTCATGCAAAAACATTAACTCCCTCAGAACAGCAAGCTGAGGACATATTCAAATCTTCGTTTACAATTCTTCCCAGTGGCAGATTTCAAGTAGACCTACCTCTGAAAACTCCTAATGAATATCGAAAATTAGGCGAATCATTTCATTTGGCAAAAAGACGTTTTTTCAATCTTGAAAAAAGGCTTAATAAATCAGACGAATTACGGCGTCAGTACAATGATTTCATATCAGAATATGTATCTTTAGGTCATTGTAAATGCGTTCCTCTTTCTAAAATTAATGAATCGTCAGTACATAAGTTTTTTCATCCACATCATTGTGTTCTCAAACATGATAGCCTAACTACCCGACTCAGGGTTGTATTTGATGGATCAATGAAATCAACCTCAAATGTGTCTCTCAATGATATTATGCTTAAAGGTTATACCGTACAACCTGATTTATTCGAAATCCTAATTCGTTTTAGACTTTACAAATATGCTCTCATCGCCGACATCGAAAAGATGTTTAGGCAGATAAGAATCAATCCGGAACAGACATTTCTGTTAAACATTCTATGGCGCAATTCCCCGCAAGAAGAATTAAAATGTCTAGAACTTCAGACCGTGACTTACGGCACAAATTCAGCTAGTTTTTTAAGCACTAGATGCCTCAAAGAGTTGGCAGTTCGTAATCAAGGAAATTACCCATTAGCTGCTGATGCACTACAAAATTCTTGTTATGTAGACGACATTTTACATGGTGCAAATGACATCGACACTTTGCATAAGACTTATAAACAGCTTTCTGTGAGTTTAAATTCCGCCGGAATACCACTCCATAAATGGAGTTCTAATTCTTCTGAGTTTCTCGACTCCATTTCCACTGAATCACAAAATTCTAATTATGTGGTAAAACCCGAAAATTCGTCAAATAAAGTTCTGGGGATATGTTGGAATTCTAAGTCTGATTTGTTTTCTATATCTATCCCTGACATTTCCAATGAAACAAAATACACAAAAAGAGAAGTTCTATCCATTATTGCCTCTATTTTCGATTCTCTTGGTCTAATAAATCCGATTACTGTATCTGCAAAGTTGCTAATGCAAAAAATTTGGATGTGTAACTTAAATTGGGATGACAAACTCACACAAGAAATTTCCTCAGAATGGTTAAATTTTTTAGCTCACATTCCTGATCTCGCCAAACTTGCAATTTCTAGACCTCTGCTCAATCCTCTCAATATTTCTCGAATTGAAATCCATGGTTTCTGCGATGCAAGCATGAAAGCATATGGTGCTTGTATTTATTTACGAGTTTTACATGAAAATGGAACCGTTACGTGCAACCTAATCACCTCAAAGAGCCGTGTAGCTCCGTTAAAAATCATTTCCCTACCGAGGCTTGAATTATTAGGTGCTGTTTTGCTCTCTACCTTGATTTCAAATATTGTCCTTATTATTTCACCAAAGGTTTCTCCCATAGCTTCGGTTAGGTTGTGGACAGACTCCCAAATCGTACTTGCATGGATTAATTCTCATCCTTCTCGTTGGTCAATCTTCGTAGCAAACCGTATATCTCAAATACAGGAGTTAACGCAAACTTACTCATGGAATCACATAGGGTCTAAAGATAACCCTGCAGATATTCTTTCTCGCGGTACCACACCCGCTTTGCTGATAGAAAATACATTATGGTGGCATGGGCCTAACTTTTTAATGAACACAACCACTAAATTCAATGAATTCGTTCCAAATACTGACTTAACAGGTGTCCCTGAAATAAAAGGCACTCTTCACACTGTAAATAATTCAAAGCCAACTCTATATACAACATTTTGCAAATTTTCATCCTTCACTCGTTTACAAAGAGTAATTGCATATTGCAATAGGTTTATCTACAATCTTAAGAATAAGAAAAACAAAAGAAATGGTGTACTTTCGGCTACTGAACTGATAGAAGCTGAGCAAAGGATAGTCAAAATTATTCAACTAACATTCTTTCAACCAGAATTTAACGACATACAGCTCCAGAAACTAGTTAAAAATAAGGCAATTTTAAAATTGAATCCATTTATAGACACATCTGGTTTTATAAGAGTTGGTGGAAGACTTCGCCACGCAAATGTTTCATATAATCAAAAATTTCCACTCCTTCTTCCTTCAAAATGCCATGTAGTTAGATCATTGCTTGAAAGAGAACACATTCGCCTATTGCACACCGGCCCTCAAAATACATTGTCAAACATAAGACTCACTTATTGGCCTCTTGATGGACTAAGAGAAATCAAGAGAATCATATACAAATGTAAGAGCTGTTATAGATTTAACGCAAGGCCGGCTTATCAAATAATGGCCGATCTACCCAAAGAGCGGTTTCAGGTCTCTCGACCGTTCACTAATGTTGGTATCGATTACGGGGGCCCACTTCAAATAAAATCTACAAGATTGCGACGTGCACCCATTTGTAAGGCTTATATAGCAGTATTCGTATGCCTCGTTACTAAGGCAGTCCATATAGAGCTAGTGTCCAGTCTCAGTACTGAAGCTTTCCTACTAACTTTGAAAAGATTCATTTCACGCAGAGGCATCCCTAAAACGATATATTCGGACAATGCGACCAATTTTCTCGGAGCTCGTAATCAGTTGAAGGAACTTTACGACTTCTTTATGGGAGCGGATGTCCTACCTACCATAAAGGCATTCGCAGCCTCAACATCAATTGAGTGGAAGTTCATTGCACCTCGATCTCCACATCAGGGTGGAATTTGGGAAGCAGCAATAAAAAGCTGTAAGTATCACTTGGTAAGGATGATAGGCAATAATATTTTTACATTCGAGGAATTAACCACTATTTTAGCTCAAATAGAAGCAGTTTTAAATTCACGACCACTTTGTCCATTGTCAGACAGCCCAAATGACTTCTCATTTCTAACCCCCGGTCACTTTCTGATCGGCAGCAGCATGACTTCCTATCCAGAGAAAGACATCTCGTCAAGATCCGAAAATAGTTTGTCACTGTGGCAGAAATGCAGCAAAATTCAGCAGCATTTCTGGAAGTGCTGGTCCAGGGATTATTTAAATCGTCTCCAAAACAAGCCCAAATGGTTTACGCCCCAAGAAAACATTAAAGTTGACGATCTTGTACTCCTAATCGATGACAACGCTCCCCCTCTAAAGTGACCATTGGCAAGAGTAATTGAAACATTACCAGGTAAAGACGGCAAGGTTCGAACCATAAAAGTAAGAACTAAAGACGGAACATTCATAAGATCTATTGTTAAAGTGTGTCCTCTACCTCATACTCATTTAGATGTAGGTCACATCAACGGGGGGACTATGTTGCTAAACAACAATGTTTAATATTAGTTTAATTTCGCTCACGCTGTATATTCGTTTTAAGATATAGACTTTCCTAATTTTCCTAAAATTTAATTATCTTTACGGATGCCGGTACTTGCTTGAAAAGTAACTTTCTAAATATAATCATAATGCGTTCTTAAGAATTATAACAATGACAGTACACAGTTAGAAATTTTTATCTCTCAGTCTTTGTTATCCAAAAATTCCAACCAGGCCATTTCATGAGAAAGACCGCTGACGTAAACTTTAACCAAAAAAGGAAATTTTGAAGGTCAAGGAAGGCGGTTGCGATGAAAGGGGGTTGGGGTGTGTGTATTCGGAGACAGTGGACAGTACAGTTGCAACTGCCAGACGGGACAGTCGAAAGGTTGGAGCTCAACGCTCTCGGTTCAGCGCAAACCGGATTCTTTAATACGTGTTCAGTAACTAGTGCCAACTCTTTTTGTTTTCGTGCTCATAGTGTGTTTATTGAGCTATTGCAAGCAAGCTATCGGCGTCCAAAATTTCGTTATTGTAATTGTTTTTGGTAAATAGACTTAGTAAAAACGTTCTTCTCGTATATTTCATTTTGTCCCAAAGCTTTGGGTGGTCCTTCGTTAAAGTAGAGAAAAAGTGAAACCATTTCCCTAAGGAAAGAAAATTCAATTTCCCCAAGGGGAAAAACCAGCGATCTATAACTGGTGCGCGAAACAAAGGCACCTGGACGAAGTGTAAGGCCAACAACACCTACATCTTCGCACAATCATTATGTTTCCTAACTAATAACGAATTTATATGAAAATCCAAAATATCTGATTTATTTTCAAAGTTATCTGGTATTAACATAGACATATTATTATTATTTACAAACGTACAACCTGGTATATAATTTGGAACTGTTTCCTTGTCTTGATTATGCTTATTACTAAAATTCCAGTTTAAGACTGGAGGGGATAATCTACGATCAAGCGAACCGCACGAGTCAACTGAAGTGTTACTAACAACTACTTTTTCCCTGAATTCGGTTTGCGTGCAGGTCTCCGGTTGGAAGTGTTTCTTCCTTCCTGAGAGGGTGTGTTTGAGCTGTTGGCGGGTATTGGACCTGAAGCTTCGTCTACAGCTGCGGTCATATTCCCTGATGGGGCTGCTGTTTGAGGAACGCTCAGGGTACGAGCCTCTGCATGCTCGTTTCCCGAACACTTAAAACAATTTCGTTTCAGTGTGTTATCTTTATCACAACCGTGACAGAAAATCCGTGTTTGGGGTCTGGTACAATCCCGAAATGCGTGACCAATCGACTGACAATTCCAGCAAGAAAAGGAATGAGTAGTCACAGACACATTCGGTGTATAGGGTCTAGATTGCCAAGAACGATTTCTCGAGGAGTGAGAGGTAAATCCAGCACCAGAATTAGATGTTGTAGGAGGATGAAAAGACCAGGATAGAGTTTCCTCTAACCGTTTACACTTATCTGTCAGGTCTTCGATAGTGGCTATATCAACAAATGCCAATTGGGCATGGTAAAAAGGTAGCAAACATTTTAAAATTATCTTAATTTTTGCATTATCTGTTAAAGGAGAATCTAAACGACTACACATACCCAACATAGTGTTGATAAACATGGTCACTGATTCTCCAGGTTTTTGCTTGCGGTTCTTGATCTCGTCTAAGAGATCAGTTTGGAAAGAATAAGGCAGAAAATCGGATTTTAGTTTCTGAGCCAAACCAGTCCAAGTGGTAAAGCTACCACGGTTGTTCATAAACCACGTAAAAGCATGGCCTGTAAATAATTCGGCAGAAGCCGAAAAAAGATCTTCCTCACTCACCCCTCTCGAAACACGAAGACACTCTACCCTATCTAAAAATGAAATTACTTGGTCATAATGACCTTCACCAAAAAACGAAACTCCCCACTTATGTACCTGCACAGGCTTGGGATGTAACAAGGAATTAGAGGCTTGAACTGAAGAAACAGGAGTGGACGTGGCTAGAGGATTTACTCGAGAATCGAGTTCACCTTCTAGACTGAGAATCCTAATAGACATAGAGCGTTTGTAAAGTTGTTGCTCCTCATCTGAGCAACATAATAAGTGGACACGACCAGAGATATGAGCAAGACGTGAAATGTATCTAGAATACATGCTATCATGGACAGTCCCTCTAAAATTATTTATCTTTTGCGTAAGATCCTCTAGTGTCTCATTTATTCCCTGTTGTTGTTCCAGGAAAGGAATAGCTGCAGCTGAAATCTGACGGAAACTCCTATTTCCTTGCTCTTGTTTAAGAGCACCGCGCAATAGACTGCGTTTTTTATCACATTTAGCGGATTCTTCAACCTCTATTTCTCTTATCCTCAACTCATAATCTACCTCCTTAACTAATAAATGCTCTGGCTGAAAGGTACACATGGTGGTAGGAAAAATTTAGTAACAATAAGCCCAACCCAACAACGACAAACCGAACCCAACCCAACAAACTAACGATCCAATTAACCGACAATGTACTAAACAAGCTGCTCAACCGACGAGCTGCTAAACTAACGACCTAACAAACCGACAAACCAAATATAACCGAGATATATATTTGGGGTAGATATTTAAAATAATTTAAGTAAATGTTTAAACGAAAATGTATATAAAAAATGAAAATTTTATAAATTATATATAGGTATGGTAAGCAAAAATTTAGCTAATTGTAGTATATTGTGGCTGCACCTAAATCAAAAATAGTAATGTACCTAGATATCAAAAAAAAAATAAATCCTTCAAAATTTTTCAAAATAAATATCCAGGTATCACCAAACCGATCAAACCGAAATGTCAACCAATATATCTGTTCAAATATTATCCTACTCAAGATTTACGATTATTATTTTAAATAAAATAAAATAGTACCAATACAGCAACACAAGTGCACTAGTTTATTTATTTTTTTCAAGTAACGTACAAAAGAACAAACATATATCTCTATATAACTCTAAACTATACAACTATGAACCAGACGGATACTTACTAGAAAAGTTTTCAACAAAAGCAACCAAAATAAAAGAAGATAATATATACTGTCTTATTGCGAAGTCGGGTACCACGTTGGCAAGCGTCAATTGTTGCAAAAATGAGGTTTTGTTGTGGCAGAATAGATATAGCTTCAAAGGGGTAGTTACTTAGTTACGGAAGTTTCCTGAAACTAGGCTAGCTGGATGTTTAAGAGACTTGATAAGTGGGACTCAGGAGAGGGTTGGCCGAATTTGCACACCCGAAATAAGACAATATCTAATGAAGTACTGAAATGTTATAGGAAATAAATTAGCAATAAGAAGGGATGAAAAGAAAGTTAAACTACTGACCGAGAAGATATTACAGAGAACGTATATGGGCGCCTGGGAAGGATTAACTTAATTCTTTCCCGAGTGACTTGTAATGCTCTACCTAACTAAGACTATTAAAGTGGTAGGATAATAAAACATATAAGTATGTACAACCAACCAGTTTAATGGAAAAAAAATTACCTATAACCCCTATATACAATTTATACAAACTAGCTAACACCTGACGTACTAGGCTAGTACGCTCCTGTCTATAACCTATATATTACAGTATAAAAATGGATTGAATTTATTATACCAAGACAATTAGTTGATTTGAATATGCCTGTACAAAAACTTATTATTAAAGAGTATTACAACATTGGTTGACAATTTCGTATCTGATCAGAATGACGAACCGGACAATACTTACGAATGAAATAAATACTATTAAAGAGATGAGGTAATAACCTTACGATAGTGTGCACATTATCTTACCAGGTAGGTTATGATCTCCGGACTATTTTAAATAAAGATACAATAATGAAAATGACCTAAAATTTGTTGAAAAGAAAATATTTAATATGATAAAGTGAAGTGATTTTAGAAAAGTTGAATTTACATGATTATTAAGGTTATTTATGTTATTAAAAATGTTAAAGTTGAAAAAAAAATATTAGCCAAAAGGATTGAGAATGTAAATTTTAACAATAAAAACCTGTCGCTTCTACTAAATGCAGGACTGTGGTTTCTCCAAACTCCAGTAGTTGATACGGGGAGAGCCAAGTAAGGTATCTTCCGGTTTTCCCTACCTTGGGGGAAGTACTTCTCACCAACCAGAAGGTATGAAGATGAGGTGCGACAAGGAGCTACTTCCTAGCACCGGGAAAACTATATATTTTCCAAAAAAAATAAACCAAAACTAAACTCCATCCAATGCCCAAAAACCCAAAATGATTGTCTATTCCATTTCAAAACTTGTTTGGGTGATCTAATCTTGGTCTCCACCAGTGGCTAAAAACAAAACCTTTGATCAGCTGATTGCCTTGAACACACAAGAACAGGCCTAGGCAAAAAGGTGTACCACCTTATCAGAACTTGACAGAGAAAAAATCTAAGTAAAAATTAAGCTTGATGTACTTGCTTGAAATGTCAGTGACCTTGATTGTCCTTGACTGGAAAGAGCCTTTTTAAACGAATATAAGGAAGTATTTGAACAAGTAAATATGAATCTGGTAATCAAGATTACTTTAAGGAGTTATATAAATGAGAGAATAAGAATGGTCATTGATTCCAAACTGATTTTGAACTGGAAGTATATAGTTAGAAAGAATTCTTTTCTCTGTAGAAAAAATAAGTGCGATGGTATTGAAATATTGCAAATCTGATGATTGAAGAATAACAATTCATTTAAAGATAATATATGTGAGATATTGAGAATGAATAAAAGGGTTATTTTTTTTTATTTAATGAAAAACATTTCTTCAATACATACCCATAACACAAAAACTCTTCCTTTCAAACACTTAACCAAAAACAAAACAACTCCTTCTCACGTAAATTAATATTCTATTTAAAACATTTCAACCAAAATTTTATATTCTCCGTAATGGCCACTGGTGTGAGGTCTTGCTTCCACAAAAGCCGAGATTGAAGTGACGATCCGGTCCCTCTACAATGACAATCACGTCAGCCGGAAGCCGTATCGACACACAAACCAACTTCTAGGTTCTGAATTCCCCAAAGTTACCAACTTTGTCGTCGATCAACAGCAACTTTCAATACAAGTGTCTGTAACGTTGGTTGCATACCTAGTGAGAGTGTTCCAAATATTTTGTAATGCTTATTATAAAGTGACGATACGTATCACGCATCGTTACAGTCTTAGCATCATTAACGCCATAAAAAACAAACACAAGATAACATGTTGTCCTTGTTTTGGATGCATAAAGTCTTTCATTTATGACTAACTCCAAGGACAACATAGTATGATAAAGTCATAAGCAGTTATCACACAACCGAACAAATACACACAAAAAGTTACGGCTAGTTCAAAAATAGGAACATCATAGTTCTTCAAAGATATGTTTCTGGTAAGTGTACTCACAAAGCGCAATAATCCCAAAAATTACTGGATATGTTGCTGAATTGCAGCCATGAACAACTTCCCTTTCCGACTGGCCAACTAGCGGACATATCCCAAATCAATGTGCTCTCCTTTCCCAGTGTCTGCTCTTTCACACTGCCAAACAACAACTCCTTCCAACAAAAAAAGGTAGAAATCCAGGAGCAAAAACAAACCAAAACAAAACGAACGGGTTATACAATGAACTACCATTGATAACTGTCCAGAGGGTTCTCTGATACCGCGGAATTGGGTACCAAAAGGAAAGATTGGATTTATAAATCCGTAAAATAAATTTTATTCGCATAAGCTACATGGACAAACATTCATAGAGGTGGCATATTCTGCTAAAGTATACAAAAGCTAAGATGTACTTATTGCAAATAAAAAGATATATAGGTTTCTAAATTTGAAAGAAGAATAACAAACAAAAAGAAAAGGCAAGCAGTCATAAGAATAACAAAGTCAAAAAGCTAAAAGAAAATAAAGAATTGTTTTACTAATTACTCTTTATAATAAAACAAATGATAATTAATCGAATAGAGTCCTGTTCAAAAATTAGTTTTTTCGCTATCCTTTAAAGGAATAAAAAAATAATTTCAACTTGTAATCTAATAAAAATTTGTGATAGATGTAATAATCTAATAAAAATTTGTGATAGATGTAATGCAAAACAAAGATTTAGTAACAAATACCGAACAGCAAAACATTCTTACTGCGCGAGTGGATTCAACTTTCAAAAAAAGGCATCTCAATTTTAATGGCAAAAAAATATGTACAAAGAACACGCAAAATGCTGAAAAGGGACAAAAAAAATATTAGCCATGTTGTTGAATATTTGGTGTCCACTCTATCAAAACTGAACTTGTTTCTGCATCCGTACTACCATTGACCATAAAAATGGCTCAGACACGAAGTCAAGAAAATTGACAGAGGTAGACCTAATCTAAACTAACTTAACGTAAACTAACCTAACTAAAGTCCAAATCGGGAAATTCAAAGTCGGTAAAATCAATTCAACAGCTAGCCATAAAATATATATACACAAGGGAAGAAAACTAAGGAACCATTAAGAAATCGACTATTACTCTACATATGACAAATGAATCCAACATGGTCGCTATCAAAGAATAAAAAATGGTCACCATTCAGTAGGTAAATAGCGCCGACTCCCGCTCACCGTGGGAAACATGGTAGGCCGAATCCCGCTCGCGCCGACTCCCGCTCACCGACATGGTAGGCCGAATCCCGCTCATCATGATCCAGAATCGGCATACCGATTCCCGCTCATCATGATCCAGAATCGGCATACCGATTCCCGCTCATCATGATCCAGAGTCGGCATACCGATTCCCGCTCATCATGATCCAGAATCGGCATACCGATTCCCGCTCATCATGGTCCAGCATACCGATTCTCGACCATCGGGGGCATCCATCAGGGTCCTTGGCATCATACGTTGAAGAAAGAAGCGGCTAACAATGACCAGACGGTCGTAGGAAGATTGTGATAAGGCAAGAGGCAATGGGCCATTCTTAACATGTATAAAAATGCAATATAATCATCATCATGACAATGGACCATTCTGGGATGAAGATCATGACAATGGACCATTCTAGGGTGAAGTACATAACAATGGGCCATGCTTAACATGTATAATCATCATCATGACAATGGACCATTCTGGGATGAAGATCATGACAATGGGCCATTCTAGGGTGAAGTACATAACAATGGGCCATGCTTAACATGTATAAAAATGCAATATAATCATCATCATCATGGCAATGGACCATTCTGGGATGAAGATCATGACAATGGGCCATTCTAGGGTGAAGTACATAACAATGGGCCATGCTTAACATGTATAAAAATGCAATATAATCATCATCATCATGGCAATGGACCATTCTGGGATGAAGATTATGACAATGGACCATTCTGGGGTGAAGTACATGACAATGGACCATTCTGGGATGAAGAGCATGACAATGGACCATTCTGGGGTGAAGTACATGACAATGGGCCATTCTTGGATGAAGAGCATGACAATGGGCCATTCTGAACATGTATAAAATGTGAAATGCTATACGATCATCATATATAGAGATGAAAATATAATATTTGTACAAAATTATGAACAATCAAACATTTTGAAATATTTACAAAAATATTTTAAGTTGTTTGTTAACATGCCGGATGCGTATGGTTGATAAGAAAGAATGTAGACGTTATTTTTGCAACAACAGGAAACCGCTAAAGATATGACAAGCCACAATGCTAAAAGGCCGGATGGAGTCGGATGATAATACGTAACCACAGTTGTTATTTGTGTAAATGTTATCGCATATTTTTAAAACCACAAGGTCTTGTTTTCATGTTTGTCAGGAAACTATTTTTGCAACAACAGGAAACCGCTAAAGATATGACAAGCCACAGTGCTAAAAGGCCGGATGGAGTCGGATGATAATACGTAACCACAGTTGTTATTTGTGTAAATGTTATCGCATATTTTTAAAACCACAAGGTCTTGTTTTCATGTTTGTCAGGAAACTATTTTTGCAACAACAGGAAACCGCTAAAGATATGACAAACCTCAATGCTAAAAGGCCGGATGAAGAAACTGATAATACGTAACCACAGTTGTTATTTGTGTAAATGTTATCGCATATTTTTAAAACCACAAGGTCTTGTTTTTGCAAAACATGGAAATCTTATCTCTGAAATTAACAACGTAACCAGGAGAATGTAAACATGCAGCGCAATTGCCAAAACGGCACTCTATCATATCTTCTTTGCTAATGGTCCGATTTTGACGTAGGGGGTGTCAAATGAAAGCGGTGGCGACACAGAAGCCAACTGTCAATTCTTCTTTTGTCAACGTTCAATATTAACTGTCAATTCTTCTTCTTCTTTTCCGTATAATGCCTAACAGAACATGACAGTGCTTAACGTGACGTAAAATAACGTGACGTAAAATAACGTGACGTAAAATAACGTGACGTAAAATAACGTGACATTTGAACGTGACGTAAAATAACGTGACATTTGAACGTGAATGATGTGACATTTACACGACGTTCGACGCAGGAAGTGTGCTCCAAAGTTGAAATTTAGTGAGACATTTCACGCAGAACATGATCAGTACTAGTATGAGCCCCATCGGGTACATACATAGGGTAATGGAATTTCAAAGTAAACTCAACCAGTTAAATAAAGACATTAAATCGTATGAGGATGTAAAACACATTAATAGACAATTCAATTGTTTGCATATTGAAGACAAAACGTGGAAGCCGGAAGAGGTGAATCGACAGCAGGAGCAGCAGCATCAGCAAGGTCTTTACGCCTTTCGAAAAGTTCCACAAGCTACATATCCATTGAGACGTATTCAGCCTACACCATGGGGGCCAGCAACAACACAAACAGCGAGAATATGAAAAGTGAAATAGACAATGTCTTTGCAATGTCGTGTGTAATATTAGCATCTGTATTTATCTTAATTCTAAAAATTGTTTTTGAAATTGTAAAGAGAATATTTGAATCTTCATGTAATATAAGACTTGATCACTAAATAAGGTGTTTAAATAAAAACCAAAAAAAAAATCTCTAAATTATTTATTTATACATAGAAAAAAAATTAAAACGGCATTACAGTAGAAGAAAACCAGTGCCGTAGACGATCCACATATCTTTCGGTGCATGAAAATAGTCCAACAGCGTGGCAGGGGTTTGTAGCAGGACCAACGTTTCCAGTAGCAAGAGGCGTACCATCAAACTTGCAAACATCAATAATAAGGGGAAAAACTCCAAAAATGTGACATTTCTTGCTTAAAAATTCGGCTTTTTGTTGTCCGCGGACATATATGTAATCAGCGGCATACAACAACTTGGTTTCAAGTATTTCATTTAGTTTGGATAATTCTACATCTCCATCAGAATACCGAATACCAAGCAGTTTTTTCTCCACGTATGATGCAGTCTTCTTATCCTCATTACTTAGCGCATTGAATGGTTTCGGAGGTAAAAATATGTAATGGCTTCGTTTAAAACCTATTTCGATGGTAAGTTCTTTGGGAACAAACCACCCGTCCACATCGAATCCCTGAATATCTACGAACGCTACTCTCATGATGACTGCTCGTGTACTAATGACACTTTATGCGTCTAAGTTAGACTTTTTACAATTTCGGTGAGAGGGAAGTACTCCATTACACAGTCGTGAATAATAATACAATAGGCCTTGGTGTTGGCGGGAAAGCCAGTAGACGCTTCAATATCGAGTTTTACGTCAACGGTGGATGCTTTCATGCTTTCTTCTTGTTTCGAGCAATCGATAACGAACAATGCACGATTCTTAAAAGCTAAGAAATCAAGTAGAGGTCGTTTGTGTTGGGAATGTATGTAGCTTGGGTAAAATTCTGTATAGTTGAAATAGGCCTCGTTGTAGTCAGTTTTGTTAAAATCCAACTGCATTCTCTCGTTTGGCCAGTATTCTCCATTTAACGATAACCTAATACTTTGGATGCTGACATTGTCAAATAATGTGGGATCAGATGTGATCGTGTTACGTTTACCTGTTTGAAAGAAAACAATGACATAACGTGGTCTTTCAACGGATGTGCTAGTTTTAACAGCCCAAACTTCACGCCTAGCACCTTTGGTAATGGCAGGCAATTCGTGTAATTCCCACTTTCTAAATGGAATAACTATGGGCTGATCTTGTTGAATGGATTTCATGAGTTCCAATTTAATTTCGTCATTGGGAAATATGTGCTTCACTCTGAGTTCAATGTTGGTAATGTTAATCTTAGCGGTTGTAACAGTTGGAGTTTTGTCAGCGTTTTGTTTTTCTTTAATGACAATGCAATCGTTGTCGTTTCGAGCTCGAACTAGTCTTATTGTTTGACGACCACACGTAATCATTGGATAATCGTTGAAAATGTTAAAAATGGTCTTTCAGGGGTGGCAACGTGGCATTAGATAGAAAACAAAGTGTTTTAATTTTCGCCTGCATTTTACCCGATTTTCGCGTGGTGCAGCGAACATTGAATGCTGAGTGAGTGAAAAAGTTAAGGTATAAACTGTGCCCTACCTAATGCAAGAATAATATAAGTAAAAACGGTAAAAAATAGTATAAAATACTAAACGGACAAATAAAAGTGAGGTTAACAGCTAACAGATAAGCTTATAAACACTGGCGAACGCTGGTCAAATTTCAAGCGGTGTTGCCGGATTTAAAAAAAATAGAAACACCTGCCGAAAAACAAAAGCAATTTTGGTGCGTGGATAATTGGGCATACCTCCGCGTGGTTGAAACGGGTGTGCCCAGTTAACGCTACGTACAAAATGGCTGAGAACGAGTATAGTGTGGACGAAAAGACAAGAAAAAGAGGAGATGAATCGGAAGATGAGGCAGACGATAGCAGAAGTAAAAAAGTACATCGGTCGCCTGGGAATGATAGGCAACTAGAAAAAATATTGGAGAGCCTAAATATTATCACAATGGAAATAAGGGAACTAAGAGAAGAGCAAAAAGAGTACAGAGCGGAAATGAAGGAACTCAGACAAGAAAATGAAAAGCTGAAACAGGAAAACAGAGAAACCCAACAAAAAGTGGAAGAATTGGAAAATAAAATAGACAGAATGGAAAAGGACAAAAGACGAAATAATATAATACTGCAGGGAGTAGATATGGATACCTACGATCAAAACATAACAAAAGATAACGTCCAAGATTTTTTATGCAATGCACTAAAAGTTGAGACAAAAATAAAAAGCGCAAGAAAAATTGGAAGTAAATCCTGCTTGATTGAGCTCGAAAATGCAACGGACAAAGAAGAAATTATGAAAAATAAAGGCAAATTGAGAGACATAAAGGGAAAAGAAATATATATTAATGACGACATGGACAAAAATGAACGGATGATACAGGGTAAAATCAGAACGAAGGCAAAAGAGGCTAAATTGGAAGGAAAAAACGTCAAGGTAGGATTTCAAAAAATAAAAATAAATGAGGAGGTATGGACATGGAATAAACATCAGCAACAACTCTTAAAAATAGAAAACCAAAACTGAAACCAAAAAAACTAAACGACGTAAATGAAACGGTAGCAACAACGGCAATGGACAAGGGGACGATTGGGATTAAAAACAAGAAAATGAAAACTAATTTGGGAACATGGAACGTAAGAGGCACTTACGAAACGGGAAAACTTAAAGAATTAATTAGAGAAACAAAAAGATATGAAATAGATATATTAGCTTTACAAGAAACAAAGCAATTAGACACAGAAATAGTAGAAATAGATGATATAGTATTTTTTAAAAGTGGGGGGAATAACAGATTGCTAGGAACAGGCTTTATCATACAGAAAAGATGGAAAACCAGAGTGATGAATTTCAAGCCGATATCAGATAGAATGTGCACAATCAGGTTAAAAGGGAATCAACGAAACATAAGCATAATAAATGTACATGCACCAATAGAAGACGCCACCGAAGAAGACAAAGATGCATACTATGAGCAACTAGAGAGAGAATATGACAGATTACCAGCATTTGATATCAAAATAGTAATGGGAGACTGCAATGCTAAAGTGGGAAAAGAGGATATATATGAAAATATAACAGGAAAATACAGTAAACACGATGTATCAAATGATAATGGTCAACGAATTATAGGTTTTGCCACAGAAAGACAAATGGTAATAAAAAGCACATACCAACGCAGAAAAGATATACATAAAGGAACGTGGATTTCCCCTGACAAAAGGACAATAAATCAAATAGACCACATATTAATAGAGAAGAAGCACGCCCATAATATAATAAATATAAAAAGTATGAGAGGAGCGGAATGTGACTCAGATCACTTTTTGGTAAGAGCAGCCTATAGAATAAATGCTAATATAAAGAAAGACAATCAAAGGGACAAAGAAATCAAAAAACAATTCAACACAGCAATACTAAAAGATAATATGACACAGAAGAAGTACGAACAACAAATAACCAGCAGACTAAACGAAGAACCAGAAACACTAGACCCGGAAGAAAAGTGGGAAAGCATAAAAGAAGCAGTTTTAAACACCAGTAAAGAAATATTAATTAAAGGTAATAGAAAACAAAAAGCAAAAGAATGGTATGATGAGGAATGTCAAAAAATAGCAGAAGAAATTAGAAAAATAAGAATAAAAAACTTAAGAAATAATAGTGACATTAGCACACAAGAATATAGAGAATTGAAGAGAATTATGAAGAGAACATGCAGAAATAAAAAAAGAAAATACAACGAAGAAAAACTCAAAGTGATAGAGGAAAAATTCCAAAAAAAGGAAATAAGATCCTTTTACCAGGAAACAAGAAAAATGGAAAGGGGATATCAGAAACATAACCCATATATGAAAAATGAGGAAGGAATATTAATAAATGAACCCGGGGAAATAATGAGAAATTGGCAAACTTATTTTACACAACTTTTAAACAAAAACGAAGAAGAAAGGGGAACAATCCAGGAAATTGAAGATGACCATATAGTAATAGAAACACCTACGAGGGAAGAAATAGAAAATGAAATAAGAGGGCTAAAAAACAATAAAAGCCCAGGAATAACGGAAATATCGGCGGAAATGATAAAGGCAGGAGGAAAAAGACTACACAAGGAGATACATAGCCTGATAAAAAGTATATGGGAAACAGAAAGAATGCCAGGAGAATGGACCAGGGCAAGGATATGCCCCATACATAAAAAAGGTGATAAAATGAGATGTGAAAATTATAGAGGTATCGCGTTGCTAGAAGTCGTGTACAAAATATTGACAAACATCTTAAGAAAAAAGCTGAATCAATACACGGAAAAGATATTGGGCGAATATCAGGCAGGATTCAGAAGTAATAGGTCGACGACAGACCAAATATTTGCGTTAAAAGAAATCCAAACTACGTGCTACGAACATAAAATAGCAGTATACGTCCTGTTCGTCGACTTTAAACAGGCCTATGATACGGTAAAGCGCAACAGATGTACGCACTAATGAAAGAAATGGGCATACCAAGTAAAATCGTCAGGATGGTAAAGATGACTATGGATAACTCCACAAACGAAATAACATGGAAGGGACATAAATCAAATAATTTTGAAACAAAGGAAGGATTAAGACAAGGAGACCCACTATCAACGACTCTTTTTAATGTAATACTGGAAGGAATAATCAGGAAAAGTAAAATAAGCACACAGGAAACGATTTTTAAAAATGGCCACCAATGTATTGCATTCGCAGATGATCTAACATTATTATCGACAAGTAAGAAAGAGCTAACAAAATTAATGAGCAATATAATAAAACAAGCCAAACCTTTTGGTCTTCTCATAAATAAGGAAAAGACAAAATACATGATAATGGGAGAAACAGATAAAGAAAATGAAGACAATTTCACATTGGAGATAGAAGGAGAAAATGTATGCGCATTTAAAAGAGTTTCAGAATTTACATACCTGGGTGTAAAAGTAGATGAAAAGGGACATGGGGAAGGGGAAATAAAAGTAAGAATAGCAAAAGCAAACAAAAAGTATGGAGCATTGCGTCCATTAATGAAATCCAAAGATGTGTCAAGAAAAACAAAAATAAGAATCTACAAAACAGTTATCAGACCTACAGCTACATATGCATGTGAAACATGGGTGCTCAAAAAATCAGAAATAGACCTTTTAGAAAGATGGGAGAGGAAAATACAACGAGCAATATATGGAGGCGTGAAAATAGACGGTCAATGGAGAAGAAGAAATAATAAGGAACTTGAAGAACTATATAATGAACCAAAAATAACGACGGCAATCAAAGCACAGAGAATCCGATACTTAGGACACATAGAAAGAATGGGAAAGGCGAGAATGCCAAAAATGGTTCTATTACGTAAGCCAATACAAAAAAGAAGAACAGGAAGACCAAGAAGGAGATGGAAGGACAGCGTATATGAAGACTTAAAACAAAGTAATATTGTAAACTGGAAAGAAAAAGCTTTGGACAGAAAACAATGGAAGGAAGTGGTGAAGAAATGTATGGAAGGACTATAATGTTAAGTGTAGTATTAAGTGTTTTATACAAACAAATGTAATATTGTATATATTATAGTAGTATAGGATATAGCATTATATATAAATATGTAATAGTAATTGTAAGGAAAAATTAAATCTTTCAGCCCTAGGCCTTCACGGCCTGTTGAGCTTAATAAATAAATATAAATAACGTGGTCTTTCAACGGATGTGCTAGTTTTAACAGCCCAAACTTCACGCCTAGCACCTTTGGTAATGGCAGGCAATTCGTGTAATTCCCACTTTCTAAATGGAATAACTATGGGCTGATCTTGTTGAATGGATTTCATGAGTTCCAATTTAATTTCGTCATTGGGAAATATGTGCTTCACTCTGAGTTCAATGTTGGTAATGTTAATCTTAGCGGTTGTAACAGTTGGAGTTTTCTCAGCGTTTTGTTTTTCTTTAATGACAATGCAATCGTTGTCGTTTCGAGCTCGAACTAGTCTTATTGTTTGACGACCACACGTAATCATTGGATAATCGTTGAAAATGTTAAAAATGTGCTTAAGAGGCATCTGTATGTTGAATGAAGTATCGTTAAGAATTGGGTCCTTAGGGTAATTCCATCCAGCCATAACCATATAATTAGAATCTTCTTGAGTATAACATGTCATGGCACGTACAGCATTTACGATGCCAGGATCCCGCACTGTTTCCATCTCCCTTGCGCTTTCGCTATACGTACACGAATCGAAAAGGAAGGCACCCACATTATTTGCTAGTTTGACGTCACCATTTCCAGTTATTTCCAGTGATCTTTTAATGCATAACAGGGTTTCGCTCATTGCAAAAAACGAGTCAACTTGATTAATGCTAAATTCAACAATATCATTGCAGTTGAATGATTTGATGAATGGTACATAAGTTCGGTATTCAGCCTTTCGAATCGATTCATCAAAGATTGGCTTACGATAAATATCAAATATTGGAGGCATTACTACGCTGTCTGAATGTGCTCGTTTTCCATACATTGTTGTCATTTTTGTAGTTTAAAACCAAGTTATTGTAAAAACAATTTGTTTGCGAACGTAAGATGTTGCCGCTTAGACTGCTGCACAACTAATGACGTTCTTTGAGCAGTAGATGGTCTTATTACTAATCCCATTTCCCTCGTGATCTAAGTTCCAACACCAATGTGCTCTCTTCTCCTCTAAAGTTCACAGGTCGTCCTTCTTGATCGAGAGCCAAGACTGTGATATTGGTAAGTTCACGCTGCGGCACAACTGGTAAATACAACAAATTGTGAGGAGTTTCGTCAATTGCGTACCCAGGGTTCGATTGTATGACAAATTCGTAGATCGTGTGAGCAGGTCTGTTACCGTCGAAGGCTCCGGTACTAATGTTGCATTCAAAGCGTATGCTAGATACTTTAATAATCCTAACAGGTAGATCTGAAGAATATGTTTTGCCGGGAGTAAGTGTTGCCGGAGAAAATCCTAATATGGTGCCAAGACTATCTGGTTGCTTAAACGAAATCTTATATTTGCTGAATATTTGGCACTGTAACGTGTTGTGGTTAGGTTTTAGACTAAATATCGTTTCCGGTCGAAGCTCATTGTCAGCACCCAGTTTCTTTTGTATGTATTCTTCAATATCGACAATTTCATAACATCCATCGGGAAAATCAAATTTTGTCAATTGGTTTTTGTCATTGTAGTAATAAAACTTGTTATTTTCAAGGTTTGGTATACTGTTGTAGGAATGAAAGGTACGAAGAGCTATTTCATAATCTTTGTTCGGATCCAACACGATTGGTGTGAAAGGTTGAAATGAAAATGTATAATTGGTACTAACTACTCTCAACAACTGCGACATGATGACTGATTCATGCCAATAGATTAATAGGTTATATATATATATATATATATATATATATATATATATATATATATATATATATATATATATATATATATATATATATATATATATATATATATATATATATAGTTGAATAAAAATCAATTTTATGTTCGCATATTTTTTATTTGTTCCACAGCAAGTTTACATAAATGGCAAGATGCTTGAGAGCCGGCTGGTCCATCACAATGAGTCCTCCAATCTGGCCTGTTGTAATGTACGAAGCACGGAAGTAGTATCTGCAAGTTCCATTCTCCTCGATATTCCCCCGGCAACTTATGCCATATAGATAACAATTCTATAGGTTCTACAGTTCGTATAATATAATCTAGCGGTATTAATTGTAGTTCTTCTTTACTGAATTCCTCAAAACGTTTTTTATGAAACATGTGATCCATAAGCAGTTCCATGCCTTTAATATGCTCCATTATATAAAAACTTTAAGCATAAATGTCCACAAATGATTTGATTATAAGTTTGATACTGATGATTATTGTAGAAAATTCTGGCACGTGCACCCAAATATTTCACAAGTTCTTTGGTCGGCTTCAGATTACCAAATGAATCGAAATACTCTACGTCATCGTTTATCTTTCTATATGCTACCCAATGTGTTCCGTTATGTGTTGACACATCCAAGTTAACTATTGCACATTCTCGCTGTCGAGGACCGTCTCTAGGCAGAGTGTCATTCATGAAAACTCCTCGAAAATGTGGTATTTTAATCATTTTTGCGTAATGTGCAATGTCCAAGTCGTACAGCGGACGATTGGGTAGCTTTATTGGAAGTTTTTTTTTCAAATACAGCCAAATCCACCTCTGGGTTTCTTACGCAGGTACAGACCTGATCCGATGTGTTCCATCGCCTTGTTATGACGTATGTCTTCATCCAATTTCTTTTGAGCATTCTTTGCGTCAACCACAGTCTTCGCCACCCCAGCTGCACCACCGGCTAAAGCCTCCAAAGCAGAAAGACCGGCAAATAGAGGTATGAGGGGTAGGAAATCTCCAGATTTTAGTGGCAATACTCGTGGGACATCAATTTCTTTGCGACCACCAAGTCTTTTAATTACCGATTTTGCTATTCGTACAGCCGTCAAAGCAGTATCTCTTAACGATGCTCCTCTCTTCATGGACTTTGTGATTTGTGAGACAACATCTCGATTGAAAGAATACCGTCCCTTTCTTCCACGATGATGAGGACATCCCATTCCCAACTTTCTTTTGGTTTTCATTCCACCGGTTACAAGTAAAGCAGCACTTTTTTCACCAAAACTAGCGTCCTTAGACTTGAATCGCTCCCAAGCCCTATCTTCCAATTCTTTATCAGCCTTGTGACGTTCTTCGAGAGATGTATGATGCGAATAAGCGATATCGTGCTGTTTACAAGCTGCGTCTAATGGATTAATTCCTGGATCTCCGCGTGCAAGACGTTTTTTTAGTTTTGTTCCAGGCCCACAATACTGATAAACACCAGGAATATGAAGCTCCATCGGCAGTTTATTAATGAGAGTGTTCAAGAGACCGCCTCCTTCGAAGACCAACATTGGACTGATGACATGCAAGTGGCGACATCTATAATATATTGCCGTACTTATTTACTACACATGTCACACGATGAAGGTCGTTCAACAAGAGCAGACGCTGCCAATTGATAATCTAGACATTGTCCAGAAAGTGACAACCAGTAAACATGGAAAATTATTACCAAACTCATTCAGAGCCATTATTTGTGGTCCAAGCGGATGTGGAAAAACTAACATCATGCTATCACTTTTATGTAATCCAAATGGCGCCAAATTCAAAAATGTCTATGTTTATTCGAAATCCCTCTTTCAACCGAAATACCAACTACTGCAAGATGTAATAGCGCAAGTTAAAGGTGTTGGGTATTTTCCATTCAAAGACAATGATGAAATTATTGATCCCAACGAAGCTCAACCAAACTCCGTGTTCTTATTTGACGATGTTGCATGTGATGGACAGCAGAAGATTCGCGAGTATTATTCCATGTGCAGACATAAAGATATCGATGCCGCCTATTTATGCCAAACATATTCAAAAATACCGAAGCAGCTAATAAGAGACAATTGTAACATGATTGTATTATTCAAGCAAGACGAGATAAATTTAAAACATATATTTGATGAACACGTATCACCAGACGTGTCATTTGATCAATTTAAAAAAATGTGTTCAGAATGTTGGCGTGACAGGTATGGCACGCTGGTAATTATGAAAGATTTTGCCCTCAACAATGGCCGATACCGCAAAGGATTTGATAAATATATAAAATTGTAAGCTAATTGTTTAGTCGTCAACAAAATGTCAGATGATACGGTTGCCATTGCCATGCGCAAGAAGAAAGTCGCCGAGTTGGCTAGAGTAATTCGCAAGAAATATTTGGCATTGAAATTAGGCAAGACTGAACGAGATGAGTCACTAAATAAACTTTTTAAACCAATCTCGACACCTCTCAAGGATATTGCTCAATCATCAAAAACGTTACATCATGCTATTGATAACAAGTTTAGACAAGTTAAAAAAGAAGAGGTGAAAAAGGAGGAGCAGGATGAGGAGGATGTATTTCTTGATGCACCCGATATAGCGACACCTGATGAAAACATTATTCAAGAGCCACTCTCCGGTTCTAACGAGATTCCGATGGATGCCACAGAAGAATTTATCGGCCGCTATCCTCCACTAAGTCACAAGTACATAAAAGAATATTTGAGAAAAGATGACAAAATCGATAGAAACTATGGTCCATTTTATGATACTATTAGTGGATGGATATTGGGAAAACGTCGAATAAACTTTGACAAAACCAATGGAGACATAGTAATAATTGGAGAACGTGATTTTGAAGAACGTAGGTTAGGTGGTACGCCAGGCCTATACCACCTGTTATTTTATGCCAGCCCAGAACAGTATAATGAAGACGATTTACAAAAGTATAAAACACTGTTGATTAACACAGAAATTCATCTGGATGCCTTAGGACGTCTTAAAGGTTCCAGCGGAGAAAAATACCATGCAATTATTAAACCTCTATTCAAACCATCTGAGACAACAATGAAAAAGCATGCAACTCGATCACAAAAAGAACTTGAACCCAGAACGAAAACAGCTCGGTCAGCATCTTCATCTACGGTCACAGGAACGGGGTTGGATGACTCTCGTTTAACATACAACGCTGCACCCTTAGAGTATATTTATTGGGATGACGTCAATGAGTTAGTTGATGGGCTGAAACTCTTGGTGGCTTCAAAAGACGACGGCAACACATCTCACGACAACGAAATCGTGGCTATCATCAATGAACTAAAAGAAGCTAATATAATAGAGTAACTGGGAATGACAGCATCATTTCCATTATGAGCGTCGACAAATTCGGTCATCATTCTCGTGGTGGTGGTGGTAGCGCCCAAAAGGTGATGCGAGTTACATTTCCACATACTTCTGACGGTAATATTAATGCCGAACATGTAAAAATTTGTAATGTTAAGGACCCATCGGAAAATGGTGATGCTGCAACGAAAAAATACGTTGATACACAAATAATAGAGTTGCGTAACGTACACCTGCCATTAATTCAAGCACATGGTGTGATATTGGGGCAAAAAACTGATGATATACATAATTTAGCCATCGGCCTTAATGAAGTAAGAAAAGAGCTTCATAAAACCACAGTCCCACTTCTCGAGCAAAAGTTGCAAAAAATAATCAAAGATGATTTGAATACAGTAAAAAAGGATACGGAGAATAATGTAAATAAGTTGTTGCAGCAAAAAACTAATGATATACTGGATTTAACCATCGGTCTTAATGAAGTAGGAAAAGAGCTTCATAAAACTACAATTCCCATTCTCGAGCAAAAGTTACAGAAAATAATCAAAGATGATATGAATACACTGAAAAAGGATACGGAGAATAATGTAAATAAGTTGGTGCAGCAGAAAACTACTGATATACACGAAGAAATTGAGGCGCTTGCGGTATTCGAGATGACGACGAAAAATGAAATAAAAAAAATGAACGCGGCATTACAGGGTGTAGTAGACAATCTTCATTCGATGAATATAGATACTCGCCTAAATGCAATTGAAAGTCGTATATAAGAATGTCTAAAGAACAGGTGGTGAACGAATTGCATAAACATGCACGCAAAAACTATCCTCGTCGCCGAACAATAATCAAAGGACTCGATGACTTGTGGCAGATGGATTTGGCTGAAATGCGTCCTTATGCGCACCAGAATAAAAATTACAAACTAATACTAGTTGTCATTGATTGTTTTTCAAAGTTTGTTTGGACACGCCCTCTAAAGGTTAAAACCGGTGAGGAAATTACTCGGACATTTTCGGATATTCTCGCCCATACTCGACGAGTGCCGAAGAACCTACAATCCGATCAGGGAACCAAATTTTACAACAAAAAATTTCAAAATTTAATGAAAAAACACGAAATTAATCATTACAGCACCTACACGATTAAAAAGGCTGCCATTTGTGAAAGAGTTATTAGAACGTTGAAAGCAAAGTTGTACAAATATTTCAGTTTACATGGATCATACAAATGGCTGGATGTCCTACCGATAATCACCGAGGAATACAACAATACGAAGCACAGTAAAACGGGATTCAAACCATCTCAGGTCAACAAATCCAACGAAAAAGTTATTTTACACAAAAGTTATAGTTACTTAAAGATTGCCGGCCCGCGAAAATTTAAAGTTGGTGATATTGTACGTGTATCAAAGGCAAAACATTTCTTTGAAAAGGCCTACACACCCAATTGGACTACAGAATTATTTAGAATTGTACAAGTGAAGATAACAAATCCTATAACGTATTTGCTAGAAGACATGCAAGGTGCGCCGATTAGCGGTGGGTTTTACGAAGAAGAATTGCAGAAAACGAAAAATCCCGACATTTACTTGGTTGAAAAAGTACTTAGACGAAAAGGCACCAAGATGTATGTTAAATGGCTAGGACTGGATAGCAAACACAACAGTTGGATCAATAGTTCAGATGTAGTTTAAGGATCTACCTTTTAATCCACCGCATAGCAATACATTTTTTTTTTTTGGAAAGGATTGCCCGCTGTGGTGCTATATTCTCCAGAATGTAAAGAAGCGGACCAGAGCATAATATCCCATAAAGTGGTGCTGTTGAAGAGTTTACAATTTCGCGAATACTATATACACATTTCAACTTTCATTAAGAAAAATTTGTGTGTCAAAGACTCTTTGTATGGCCCAGTTGAAGCCTTTAACGCATATTGTGCTATTTGTCCAGATACTTTGTTAAGTTTAGCTTTAAGAGAATATGTATTTTATTATAAAATTAGAATGATTTAACAGATTGCATGTAAAACATAAATGGTATTATTATTAAATATGTTGTCTTTTATTTTTATTAAATACAACCAAAACCTGGAAAAACATAATTTTTGCGGTTAACGAATACTGATAACAGTTTATAATACTAATATCTGTGGTTACATGTTATCATCTGACTACATCCGGTACTGGTAACAAACACTTTGTTTAAACATATTTTTATTTAAAATATTTATATAAAAATAATTCCAAGTCTTTGATTATTAGTTTTGTACAAATATGATATATTTTTTAAAACATTCATTTTATGTTGGTGACGTTCGGCCTAGGATATACGAAGAATGCGTTGATGCATTTCGAATGCTTCCTCTTCGTGAGCACATTTGACAGCATCCAGACCTCCATATTTCCAGATAAATTTTATATAGATATAATGTGTATTAGTATGAGAGTAGTGAGAATTTATCGTTTTTAGTCATAAATAATGACCGTAACACACTTGGTCAGTGATTTTCTTAATATACATGAAAATACCTTTCTAATGATATTTTGCACGGAGCACTTGGTGCAAAATTGAGCGAATTAGGATTTGCTAGAGATCAAACTGCGATAAGAGATTTTTCTATGCTAATGGCTTTGTTTTAACGTCAATAAAAATAAATAAGCATTTACAGTTCAACCAAGTTATCCCTTAGGCCGTTATGGCAATGTACCATGTATTTTTGGAATGGATAATCAGAAATCAATGTGTGACCCATCAAATTAAAGGATTTTGAATGATGAATTACGTTGTGGTGTCTGTTTTAACACCCTTTTGACACATTATCGTTTATTATTAGCATTGTATGGTGAATCTCATCTTATGACACCTCAAATTACAGGATTTTGAATGACAAATTACGTTGTGATGTCTGTTTTAACAACATGTCACGTATAACGCCTCTTTGACCCTCTATCTTATATTATTCGCATTATATGTAGAATCTTATCATGTAGCACCTCAAATTACAGGATTTTGAATGACAAATTACGTTATGACGTCTGTTTTAACAACATGTTATGTATAAGGCCACTTTGGCACTCTATCATATGTTTTATGGGATTATATATAAATTGATGCTTACACAAATATAGGTTAGTCCATTTTTGTATGTAAACAATGATGGAGGTGTTTTTCATGTGTATGCTACTCCTGCGTTTTATAGCAGCAACCGACGCCTTTTCCGAAGACGATGCTATGAGGTTTTTTCATCAGTATGGGTATATATAAAATGGTTCTCTAGCAGATTTCAATACAACGCTCCTATATTTCCAAGAACGATATAATTTATATGTTGATGGTACATTAAACGATGATACCATAGCATTAATGCAAAAACCTCGATGCCAAACTGGTGAAAACGATTACTCTCTTACTGGAAAATGGTATAAACATAATGTACGATGGTATTTTCCTCAGGCTGATCGAGCGCACCATATAATTCAAATAGTTGAACGAGCCTTTAAAATGTGGGAAGATGTTTCAAATTTGCATTTTAGCAGAGTAACTCTTCCTGTTCCGACACCAGATATCACTATAACAGCCGTTAAAGGAAAGCATTATTTTCGCTCCAACTGTATGGGTAACCGAGAGTGTGGACAGCAGTTTGATGGTCGTGGTGGAAAATTAGCACATGCATATTTTCCCCTCATTAATGATACTTGCGTAGAAATACATGTAGACTTGGATGAAAAATGGAGTTATAATGTGAACGATACAGATTATGATTCTGCCAATCTCTTTATGGTTATTCTTCACGAAATTGGTCACAGTTTAGGTTTATCGCATAGTAACGATAAGAATGCTGTAATGTATCCCTGGTATTCACATAAATTACTCACTATTACTCAGGATGATATTAACGGTATGGAGGCTTTGTACGGACGCAAAAGTACATATATTACTACGCAGCAAACTAGTGCATCAACCCAGGCAACACCGCGAAAAAGTACATCTTATATTCCTACACAGGCTAGTACATCAACTCGATCGCATAAATCGAGGGTGCATACTACAAGACCCCGTCCTATACCAACCGAGATTATACCTCACCAAACAACGAAAACTGCACCGCCTTTTTGTGCTATTGAATATCCTAATATTCTCTTTCTGGCATATGATCCTCAGTTTAAGAACCATCATATGTATATAATACATGACGGATTTGTATGGAAGAATGATCTAAATGGTCACATGGTACCGAATAATCCCGAACATTTGAGTACTTATTTACCTAAACAAATAAGAAATATTTCGTATGTGTTTCAGAATACGGCTGGTAACTTAATTGTTACATCAAATAATACTATGTACTCAGTATCATTTCCCAGCATAACTATTTCAAGAGATATACCTCTGTTTATATTACCACCCCATGCCGAGATAAACGTTGTATTTCAGACTCATACAGGAAAGACATATATATGGTATGACAATACATCATTCATTGAATATGACAACATAATAGACCTAGTCATTAGCAGAGGACTTATAAAGGACATATTCCCTGGAGTACCGACCACCGTTAAATCGGTATTTAAATATATAGATGGACATTTATACTTTCTAGATGGCGGCACGTATTACAAATATAATGAATTTACAAAGAAGATCATCGAAATTGGCAGATTTAATTGGAACTTATTCGGAATTCCTTGTCCAGATGACAGCCTGATTACACAGGTGAAATATTTACTGAATAAAGTTGTCTCTTTTTATACATAACTTTGTAATATATAACATGAAATAAAAACTTAAGGGGATGTAGAATTATCCAAACTAAATGAAATACTTGAAACCAAGTTGTTGTATGCCGCTGATTACATATATGTCCGCGGACAACAAAAAGCCGAATTTTTAAGCAAGAAATGTCACATTTTTGGAGTTTTTCCCCTTATTATTGATGTTTGCAAGTTTAATGGTACGCCTCTTGCTACTGGAAACGTTGGTCCTGCTACAAACCCCTGCCACGCTGTTGGACTATTTTCATGCACCGAAAGAAATGTGGATCGTCTACGGCACTGGTTTTCTTCTACTGTAATGCCGTTGTAATTTTTTTCTATGTATAAATAAATAATTTAGAGATTTTTTTTGGTTTTTATTTAAACACCTTATTTAGTGATCAAGTCTTATATTACATGAAGATTCAAATATTCTCTTTACAATTTCAAAAATAATTTTTAGAATTAAGATAAATACAGATGCTAATATTACACACGACATTGCAAAGACATTGTCTATTTCACTTTTCATATTCTCGCTGTTTGTGTTGTTGCTGGCCCCCATGGTGTAGGCTGAATACGTCTCAATGGATATGTAGCTTGTGGAACTTTTCGAAAGGCGTAAAGACCTTGCTGATGCTGCTGCTCCTGCTGTCGATTCACCTCTTCCGGCTTCCACGTTTTGTCTTCAATATGCAAACAATTGAATTGTCTATTAATGTGTTTTACATCCTCATGTCCTCATACGATTTAATGTCTTTATTTAACTGGTTGAGTTTACTTTGAAATTCCATTACCCTATGTATGTACCCGATGGGGCTCATACTAGTACTGATCATGTTCTGCGTGAAATGTCTCACTAAATTTCAACTTTGGAGCACACCTCCTGCGTCGAACGTCGTGTAAATGTCACATCATTCACGTTCAAATGTCACGTTATTTTACGTCACGTTCAAATGCCACGTTATTTTACGTCACGTTATTTTACGTCACGTTATTTTACGTCACGTTAGGCACTGTCATGTTCTGTTAGGCATTATACGGAAAAGAAGAAGAAGAATTGACAGTTAATATTGAACGTTGACAAAAGAAGAATTGACAGTTGGTTTCTGTGTCGCCACCGCTTTCATTTGACACCCCCTACGTCAAAATCGGACCATTAGCAAAGAAGATATGATAGAGTGCCGTTTTGGCAATTGCGCTGCATGTTTACATTCTCCTGGTTACGTTGTTAATTTCAGAGATAAGATTTCCATGTTTTGTAAAAACAAGACCTTGTGGTTTTAAAAATATGCGATAACATTTACACAAATAACAACTGTGGTTACGTATTATCAGTTTCTTCATCCGGCCTTTTAGCATTGAGGTTTGTCATATCTTTAGCGGTTTCCTGTTGTTGCAAAAATAGTTTCCTGACAAACATGAAAACAAGACCTTGTGGTTTTAAAAATATGCGATAACATTTACACAAATAACAACTGTGGTTACGTATTATCATCCGACTCCATCCGGCCTTTTAGCATTGTGGCTTGTCATATCTTTAGCGGTTTCCTGTTGTTGCAAAAATAGTTTCCTGACAAACATGAAAACAAGACCTTGTGGCTTTAAAAATATGCGATAACATTTACACAAATAACAACTGTGGTTACGTATTATCATCCGACTCCATCCGGCCTTTTAGCATTGTGGCTTGTCATATCTTTAGCGGTTTCCTGTTGTTGCAAAAATAACGTCTACATTCTTTCTTGTCAACCATACGCATCGGGCATATTAACAAACAACTTAAAATATTTTTGTAAATATTTCAAAATGTTTGATTGTTCGTAATTTTGTACAAATATTATATTTTCATCTCTATATATGATGATCGTATAGCATTTCACATTTTATACATGTTCAGAATGGCCCATTGTCATGCTCTTCATCCAAGAATGGCCCATTGTCATGTACTTCACCCCAGAATGGTCCATTGTCATGCTCTTCATCCCAGAATGGTCCATTGTCATGTACTTCACCCCAGAATGGTCCATTGTCATAATCTTCATCCCAGAATGGTCCATTGCCATGATGATGATGATTATATTGCATTTTTATACATGTTAAGCATGGCCCATTGTTAGTACTTCACCCTAGAATGGCCCATTGTCATGATCTTCATCCCAGAATGGTCCATTGCCATGATGATGATGATTATATTGCATTTTTATACATGTTAAGCATGGCCCATTGTTATGTACTTCACCCTAGAATGGCCCATTGTCATGATCTTCATCCCAGAATGGTCCAGTGTCATGATGATGATTATACATGTTAAGCATGGCCCATTGTTATGTACTTCACCCTAGAATGGTCCATTGTCATGATCTTCATCCCAGAATGGTCCATTGTCATGATGATGATTATATTGCATTTTTATACATGTTAAGAATGGCCCATTGCCTCTTGCCTTATCACAATCTTCCTACGACCGTCTGGTCATTGTTAGCCGCTTCTTTCTTCAACGTATGATGCCAAGGACCCTGATGGATGCCCCCGATGGTCGAGAATCGGTATGCTGGACCATGATGAGCGGGAATCGGTATGCTGATTCTGGATCATGATGAGCGGGAATCGGTATGCCGACTCTGGATCATGATGAGCGGGAATCGGTATGCCGATTCTGGATCATGATGAGCGGGAATCGGTATGCCGATTCTGGATCATGATGAGCGGGATTCGGCCTACCATGTCGGTGAGCGGGAGTCGGCGCGAGCGGGATTCGGCCTACCATGTTTCCCACGGTGAGCGGGAGTCGGCGCTATTTACCTACTCCATTCTTCAGCAAAAAAATTCAAAAGAGGCAAAATAAAATAAATAATACTAAAACTTCTTATTAGGTAAAAGAGATGTAGTAGATAACTATCAAAATGGTTCAAAAATACGGTGAGTCGACGGAAAAATACATAATTCAAAATACACAAAATAATTTTTGGGCTAAACCCAAAAAACTTGTTCCAATAAACAACATTAGAACCACAAAATTTATGTCAACTCCAAAATAAAATCGATTGCTAAGAACCTCGCCGGAACTTGCACGAAAAAAAATATCGAATATTTAGAAGCCTCCCGGAATTCTAACATCGAATCAAAAAAATATCTCGAGAAACTGCAGGCCCTGAAATTTCAGTAAGTTTCTCAAGAAAGCAACAAACATTCAAACCACAAATAAACATTGATGTTAAAAAAATAAAATAAGTATGTACTACAATAGACCACAAAAAACAAAATTAAGCTTGCAGGAAAATTGCAGGAAAAACACGTTTATCAAGCAGATCCCCTACAACTAAAAATAAAAAACATTTCGGCCCGTAACACAAAATAACTCACAAAAAAAAACAATTATCAAATGCAGACTGTTAATCCGTCGAACATATCGACAGATTCCAAAAATACGTCAACAAGATGACAAAACAAACATAGAAAGGCTATACCTAAAAATTAATCTGTCCAATGATAAGATATCTTAAAATTTTTACTGAAAGATAAACTAAAGTCGAAAATAAAAATATTAACGACAAAAAAATGATAATTAAATTGAGCAGTGTATATCAATAAAAAATTAGGTTAATCAAAATCAAATTATTTGCTGAATTTTTTCATTATATTCGTGCATAACTGTCTACAATATTTTCGCTATGCACTTAGTTTATTTATTTAGTTTACACAAAAGTCTTACACAAAAACATTTACTTTTACAGTATAGTGTAAGAGAAACAAACAAAAATAATCAATTATTATCCCTTCTCTTGATCGTAAGATTTCAACTAAGACAAGTCACAAAAAAAAATAAAATTTGAAAATAATAATATTTATTTTCACCAATCAATCATAAACACAAAATATTAAATTCAACAGGGTAATAATATAGCAAAAATAACAATTACAAAGTTCAAAAACAGTTTGTCACACCATCGTAAACAAGGAACGATTTATTCTCGCGATCGAAGGCTGATCGTTTGAGAACGAAAATCATGACATGCGGGCGATTCGATTCTCTCGCCGCGTAACTGAAAATGGGTCTCGGCGCGATTGAGGTCTACTAAAGCGAAAATTTAAAATAGACAGAAAATAGAATAAAATAGAAATAAACATATGAACTATTTCATATATACATATATGAAAGAAATAGATGTTGTCGGCGTCATTTATGTATCAAATACCGAGGACAAAAAAAAGAAAACAAAGAGGACACAAGCAAAAAAAGGTGGGGAAACATTATTTAGCAGAAAAACATGGACAAAGAAAAGAAAACAAAAAGGACACTGGCCCCAGCGTTCCGGGCGTTCATTTTTTATCACCAGCATCACGAATGGAAGCTATTTTGTAGCAGTCCCACGAAGGGGCGGTATATTGTAGCATTAGCGTCATGGATGGACGCTATTTTGTAACATTAACACGTCAAATGCCAAAGCCTCGACGGTGGAAGCCATTTTTGTATAACAGCCCCAGCGTGGATAACAAAGGCAAAAAAAAATAATATGAACTCGACAAATTAAACAAACATGAAAATATACTTGGTGCTACGTAACTTTACGAGTACCTCGGTAGCTCTAAGTCTTCAGAGATCTAGGGGTGTGGATTCTTAATAGATTTTATATAAATATAATATAAAAAAAATAAAACGGGATAATACCAGAAGGTTGGCTGTATACTGTTATGGTCTATTTTCACGCAAAAGCCGACTGCAATTTGCAGCCGTATGTCAGTCAATATTTATAAACTTGCTGTGATCAGCTACCGTACTACAAGAAAATATGAAAATAAATAACTCTGAATTGGTCACTACTAGTTAGACAACCAACAGTACCCTTGATAACACAGCATAATTATCAAACAGTATTTTGGGTGGCATAGTCACTATCACAAGGGTCTGTCATTGACACCGACGCGAAAGGTTTTACTTTTTGGTTGGAGGTCAGGAAGTCAAGTTCACGTGCCAGTGTGAGGAAAATTTGGGGTTTTCCTTTGAACGCTTTGAAAGAATAACGTGAAAAATCAGATAGTTGTGGAGTTGATGTCTGGTGGGTTTTAATTTTGTTTGTCGGTCAGCCGATGTAGCGGACTTTTGCTGAGCGGAGGCAAGGGTTGGAAACGTATTTTCTATGCCGGTGTGCTAGGGAAATTTTATATTTTCCCGGATAATCACAGCCCTCTTTGAGGTAAGTTAAGATAGATCTCGTTATAATTTAACCCTTTTCATTTTCCTCAATTCAAAGTTGAATCTTACTTCTTTATTTCTTTACTGTCACTTGTTAATTGTTTTTGTGGTAGAATTCGAACGTAAAAAGAGCGTGTAGTTTACCTATACTGTCTTTCACTTTTTGTTGGTGTTAAGAACTTTAAAATTTACAGTAACAACCGGTGGTTGATGATTTTGAATAATAATAAAATTCTGACTTAATTAATTAGGCCGGGTAGACAAAAATCAAAATTTGAATAAGAATGTTGTCGGCAAATTAAATTTTTGCTTAAAATATGAACTATTTGTAGGGTGCAAGTGTGAGGTCCTAGGTATACCTACCCAAATATATTAGTCTTCGCATGGCATAGGGTTCTGCCTAAGGTGAAGTCACAATGATTAGATACCAAGCTTAACAACTGAAGTTTGGCTATGTAAGTAAGGGAAAGCAGAAATCGAAAGGTAGGAGGATTTTTTTTTTTTACTTTGGAGTATTGGAGTTTCAACGCAGAAAATTCTACACAGTGATTATGTTAATATCGTGCGGTTAAGTGGACTGAAACATTATCACTTTTCGTTAATTTTAATGTTGTTCATACTTTAATAACATTTTCTATTTTGTTTTTCCTTTTTTTTTTTATATATAAATTCTAATATCAATGTGAGCCTATATAGATCTATAAGGAGCTTAATACCGTAACATGTATGAAAACAACCTTGGTTACATTTAAATATTTAATAATATTAACTTAAATAATTATGTATTATAAAATGTTTTTTTCATGAGATTAGGATTTCTTTTAACTTCGGATATTTACCTATTTATCGGTTAGAAGTAAGTAATTTTACGTAGTGGTATCTGGGGAAAACCGATTGGCGCAACCGGGTTAACATTATAAAAGATATTTAGGCATTAGGTACTTAGGTACGACTCACGATATCGCCTTCTTCTGAGCTAAGCCGGAATACCACTGTTAAGGTCACCGTTCTTAGAATCCTATGATCAAAACTCAATTTTCAATTTTTTTTTTTTTTTTTATTTTTTTATTTAACCAGCGCAGCGGTAGCAAAGACCGTAACAAGTGGCGCCCAAACGTGATTTTTTATACAGTGTGCACCATAACTTATGCATAGAATTTACCAAAATAATTTAATTTTATTCATATTTCATTTATTCATTTAGTATGTACCATTAATATATTCTAAATAATCCAGTATTATTTATCACTATTTACATATCACAGTGATATTATCATATTTATATTGTATCGAGTCTTAATTTAAGAGTCTACACACTTAAATTAGTTGTTGTGGTGTCAAAATATTAGTTAGTAAGAATTCTTTAGTACGGTATTGTGCTTTATACATTTCCACTTAGAATTTGATTAATTTTGCTTGATAATCCAATTTTGACTTAAGTAACGACTTATATGGGTAATTATTTTAAATTTCCCTAAAAATTTTAACAGTTTTATGGGTTTACTAATTTTGCTTTTACTGCTGGTCCTTTATATTTTTTTGAAGGGGGTGAGGAAATATAAATAAATTTTCTCTTCTTTTTTTTATTATTTTTTTATTGTTGTAAAGTAATTTGTGGCTCGGACTGTTTACCCAAAATGGATATTTATAGGTTACGTAGCGACGAGTTAACTTATGAACTCACAAGTAGAGGCTATGACATTGGAGACGGTAAGGTAGAGACTAAGCGCAATTTACTACGGAGTGCTATAAAAGCAGAGATTTTAGGAAGAATTAAACCCAGAACGGTGGAATTCGATCCCGTATCGGAATTAGGTATTTGTTCCGGTAAAATTCAGGAAATAGTAGGGGACTTAGAACAATTCGATATTAATAACGTTAGATCTGAATATGCTAGGATTAACACCAGGTTACTTCATGTTAGTAGAAGAGTGGAAAATATTTGTGCTCCTTTAGAGCTTAGAGATGAGAAACGGAACATGATGGATTTAATGAAGGACTTAGTAGTTAATTTAGAGACACTAGTTACAGGTGGTACATTAGAAGCTGTCGGTCAAGATGACCCTACGTCATCTTCCAGCTTATTGGATGCGAGTACAGACGAATTGGCAGACCTTTTACATAGATCATCGGCGATAGGAGAAACAGTATATGGTACAGAAACGAATAATCCTAATAAGTTAGCTTTAAATTATACCCAAAATTGTAATACGACTCCTTCAGCGACTTGGTCAGGAAATTGGATGCCCAAACGAACATTACAGGAATTTGACCCTCTTTTTAAAAATATTTCGTCTAGTTCAAAACCTAGTTTAAAAACTAATACAAATAATACTACTACAAGTTCAGCTCAGCAGGTTCCTACTATTAATAACGTTGTTGTTACAAGTAATGATTACGGTCACAATGCTGATAATGACTTTTTTAGACCTAGTATTAATATTCCTGGTCCGATAATTAATCCTTCGTTGGATAGTAACAATGTTTCTACAATGCCAGCTTTTAATAGATTTACTAATAGGACTATACCTAGTACTAATCATATTCTTGAATCAAATAATAATCAGTATCTTGGTACAAATAATATTCCTGGAAATTTTGGGAATACTCCCATTTCTTCAAACATTATTCCAAATAATACAAACCATGTTACTTTTGCGGAGGATATCGCTCAATCGTTAAGAACAAGCTACGCGGAGGTACCTAACATGCATAGGACAAATCCGGATTATAATTTTCCCAATAATAATTTAGTAAGTCAACATTCCGGTAGTAGCGGTAACAATTTTTATCCTACACCTTCTGGTAACGTTCCTTCAGATTTAAATAATTTTTCAGGCTTTGTTTCTCAACTAAATAATAATTATAATAATTTAGGGGGTAATACGACTCAGCCGAAAAATTTTTACACTCCTGATAATTATCCAAATCTTAACACAGCTTTCACTACTAACGTAGGTAATTCATCACATTTTGGACAAAATATTTCAAGGAATAATTTAGGTTATTCGACACATCCAAATGAGGTGTCCGATAAATGTATGGCTAAAAATTCAGAAATAAAGGTACCCGATAAATTTGTAGATGTGGGTAAATGGAAGTTAAGTTTTGACGCGACTTCTAGTGTAACAGACTTCCTTGATCGTCTTGAGGAAATGCGAATTTCGAGGAATATTTCTGAAACTCAAATGTTAAATAGTGTGTCGGAATTACTGAACGGCGACGTAAATATATGGTATCGTTTCGCCAGGAGCAAAATTTCGAGCTATAGAGAATTTCAACAAGTTTTGAGGAACACCTTCTTGCCTAGTAATTACGAGGAGAAAATTTTAGAGATTTTGAGACATCGTACCCAGGCTACGGGAGAAAACGTAGTTATCTATGTTGCATATATGGAAGGACTCTATAACAAATTGGCTACTAAACCAGACGAGATTTCGAGGGTCAGACACATTAAGAACCGTATGTTGCCATATATTCAATTAGGTTTGGCTGGAAAACCGGTTAATACCATAGATACCCTGATTTATGTCGGTAGAGAAATTGAGGAGGCACATGCAAATGCGCAGGAATATCGTACTCCACCTGTTAATCCTCGTAATTCTGTCGAACCAGGATTAGAGTATAGGCGACCGAACTTAAGGGTCTCTGCCATTAATAATTCAAGACGTTCCAACGGCGGATATTGCAATACGAATTCTCAAAGTGGTCCAGTAGGTCCTTCGTTTACGGGTACTACTTCAAATTCTGGAGCAGAGGTAAATGTCACAGCGTCAACTACCAATACTAGTCCATCTTCATCTGCAGATGTTAGTGCGGTTCCCACGACTTTAGTTACTAGGGGTAAATGTTACAACTGTGGTAAGATTGGTCATTTCCGAAGACAGTGTGCCCAGCCAGCACGTCCTTTCTGTTATCGATGTAAAGAGCCGAATGTGAAGATTACGAACTGTCCTAAGTGCTCGGGAAACGAGTTGGCAGGTTAGTAGGCAGTCACCCTGGTAGCCTGAGCAATTTTTCAGTGGCTAATGAGTTTAATTGTGTACAGGTAGCTACCCACTCGGTCGATCCTCCTTCTAGTGATCTTAGGGTAGTAGATTGTGTTGATAAGTCAGTGCAATCGGTTTGTTTATCAAAGTCCGTCGTCTCGACTCAGATGCGGTTGGTTTTGGATTATATATTTGCAAGTTTGCCAGACGACAATAGGCCTCATCTTATCGTAGATGTTTTAGGTGTAAAACTTAGAGCTTTGCTGGATACGGGAGCAAATTTAACAGTTTTTGGAAGTCCCGGTTGGGATATTTTAATGAATTTAGGTTGTAAACTTTCAGCTACAGAGATCAGGACTTGTCGTGTTGCCAATGAAGCAGCTTGCGAGGTAAGTGGTACGGTAGAAATACCATTTCAATTAGAAGGACGAATTAGGGTCTTAAAAGCGTATGTCATTCCCGACTTACCCCATCACTTGGTGTTAGGTATGGACTTTTGGTTGGCCATGGAAATAGTCCCAGATTTCAAGAACCAGAGTTGGTCTTTTAATGTTGAACAAGATGAGGGTGCGACTTCAAGTTTACAAGTATGTCCCATAGCTAGTGTTAAGCTCAGCAGGACGTTATCTGATGAGCAGTCAGCACGATTGAACAGGCTGGTCGATAATTACTTCGAGACCGTAGGGGGAAAATCATTAGGGAAAACTACTCTTATTGAGCATAAGATAGTTCTTACTAATTCAGAACCAATCAAAATACGTCCATATAGAGTTTCTCCAGCGATTCAACAAATGATCGATAAGGAAGTGAAGTCGATGCTTGAAGAAGATATTATTGAACCTTCTAAATCAGCGTTCTCTTTTCCGGTTGTCATGGTTCCGAAAAAAGAAAAAGGCTCGTATCGATTCTGTGTTGATTATAGGCAGCTGAATAAGGTTACGAAGAAGGACGCTTATCCCATTCCCTTTATTGCTGGAATACTTGATAAGTTAGGAAACGCCCGATACATAAGCTCTGTGGATGTCAAGAGCGCTTTCTTCCAAGTTCCTGTTGCCGCAGATTCTAAGGAGTATACAGCTTTTTCGGTACCTGGTCGTGGTCATTACCAATTCAAGCGTATGCCTTTCGGTTTATCTAATAGCCCCGCTACTTTTCAGCGACTAATGGATCGAGTGTTAGGCCCCGAATTAGAACCATATGCTTTCGTCTACTTAGATGACGTTATAATAGTCACGGACACATTTGACAGACATCTCGAAATTCTGGAAAAAGTTTTCAAACGGTTGTCAGGTGCTGGTCTGACCTTGGCTAAGGACAAGTGTACGTTTTGTCGGAAGGAGTTAAAATATTTAGGATATGTGGTAGACGATTTAGGTCTCCACTGTGATCAGGATAAGGTTAGGGCCATTCTGGAAATACCAACACCCAAAAACATAACAGAAATTCGTCGCCTAATAGGCACGGCCTCGTGGTATAGGAGGTTCATACCTCAGTTCTCGTCAGTAGTTGCACCGATTACGGGTTTGCTTCGAAAGAACAGAAAATGGAACTGGACCGAGGAATGTGAGGATTCCTTTCGTAAGATTAAGGACTGTTTAGTATCTGCTCCCATCCTAAGTTGTCCAAACTTCTCTAAGCCGTTTCAGCTTCAGACGGACGCCTCGGCGTATGGTATCGGAGCGGTTTTAAGTCAGCTGTCAGATGATGGCGAACACGTAATTGCATATGTGAGTAGGTCCTTGTCACATACCGAAAGAAATTACTCTACCGTTGAGAGAGAATGTTTGGCGATTGTGTGGTCCATAGAGAAACTGAGGGCATATTTGGAAGGTTATTCTTTTACCGTTGTTACAGACCATCATTCTTTGACGTGGTTATATAAATTACCACAACCAACTGGGCGACTAGCCAGGTGGATTCTGAGACTCCAACAATTTGATTTTAGGATTGTACATCGCAAGGGAGCTGAAAATGTCGTTCCAGACATGTTAAGTAGGGCCGTCCCGAGCATTGACGTTGTCGATTTAGTGCAGTCGCAAGATGATATTCCGGAGGTTAAGGATCCATGGTATGTCAAACAGAAGACGTTAGTGGAAGAATCTCCTTTAAAGTATCCGTTGTGGCGAGTGGCCGATGGTCGATTATATAAGTATGTGGCGAATCGTTATTCGAAACTTGTAGGATTCGAATACGATTGGAAGTTAGTGGTTCCAAGAGATAAACGGAAAGATATTCTTCGGAAACAGCATGACGATCCAACTTCTGGTCATACTGGTGTACATAAGACTTTTCATCGAATATCTTCAAAATTTTATTGGCCTAAAATGAAGAGTGATGTCGGCAAGTACGTAAGGAATTGTCATACTTGCATCGCTAGTAAACCCGAACAAAAGGCTCCAGCTGGTCAATTATGTGGAAGACCTGACGTATCGAAACCATGGGAATTAGTGTCGGTGGACATAGTAGGTCCATTTCCCAAATCAACCAATGGATATCTTTATATTTTGAGTGTACAGGATTACTTTACCAAATTCTGTATTTTCCAACCTATGCGTACGGCAAATTCGAAAACCATCTGCAAGATTTTGGAGGATCACGTATTCTTACTTTTTGGAGTGCCCCAGAAGCTGCTGACCGATAATGGGAAACAATTCGTTAGCAAGGAGTTTGTGGATTTTACAGGTTCATATGGTGTTGATCTTATACGCACTGCTAATTATCACCCGCAAGCTAACGCTTGTGAACGTCAGCATAGGACTTTAAAGACGATGCTGCGCTCCTATGTAGCAGACAACCACCGTCAGTGGGATCAGTACCTGCAAAAGGTAGCGTGTGCTATTCGCACTTCCATCAGCGAGACTACGAAGGTAACTCCTTTTCTGGCAAATTTTGGCAGGGAAATAATTGTTAATGGTAAAGATCATTCACAAGGCGTTTCTAACGAGTCCGTGGTTGCAGAACCTGCGAACCGACCTAATGAATTGTCAAAGTTATTTAAAGATATTCGCCAGCGGCTGGATAAGGCCTACCAGACTAGTAAAAAACGGTATGATCTCAGGCGTAGAGATGTAATTTATGAAGTAGGGCAAAAGGTGTGGCTTAAAAACTATGTACAGTCCGATGCGGCAAGTTACTTCACAGCATCATTAGCGCCAAAATTTCGCGGACCCTTAACAATTTATGAAAAAGTCAGTCCTTGGGTATACAAGTTAAAAGACGATAAAGGTACTAGCGTAGGAACTTGGCACAGTAAAGATTTGAAAGCAGATATCACTGCTGTTTCAACTCCAACTTAAGTCATCTTATATGGTAGATTGTAATACTGATTTGTCTAGATATGGGTTTTTTTTAGTAAGTATACATATATATATTTTTTTAATAGAACTCCAGGAAACTTTAGAGCACATAGTTTTGTTCTAGGCAATTTTGCAACGACCTTTTCCTTTATAGGTGTTCGTTGTCACGGATTTTTTTTTTTTTTTTTGCATACATTGCCAAGAGAGTGATATCTCTACAAAACGAGCTGTGGGTAAGATTTTTTTTTTTTTTGAGTAAGTGATAGAGTATTAGAACCTTATAGTTATTGAGTATAATTCTTATCTCAGATAGGACTTTTTCTAATGTTACAGATACTGAGGTATCTTTGGCAATGCAAGTTACCGATGATGTATTAGTTGTGTACATGCAGGTTTTTTTTTTAGTATGGAAAAGTGAATTGATTTGGAAAATTGTCGATCCCTATAGGATCAAAATTTTGGCTATGATTTTTTTTTGTGCTGTAACTGGTGATTACCAGAGGCCATGTAAAGGGTCCCGATTTCAACAGTATCAAAGTTGATTCTGATAGTCTAGTTTTTAGTCTTATTTTGTAAGGATACTAACAATAGAATTAGAAAAATGCTTTTACTCCCGTCAGTGGCTCAATATATTCAAGTCCACGCGCCTTTCTGGTTTCAGTAGACATTAGTGTTCACTCACAGTTAGGTGTTGCAATATTATGGATATCATACTCCTTAGGGGCGAAGGTTTAACCAACCACACAAATTTGAGGCCATCCATTTTTTTTTTTTTTTTTTTTTTTAGGAAGGGGGTGATGTTATGGTCTATTTTCACGCAAAAGCCGACTGCAATTTGCAGCCGTATGTCAGTCAATATTTATAAACTTGCTGTGATCAGCTACCGTACTACAAGAAAATATGAAAATAAATAACTCTGAATTGGTCACTACTAGTTAGACAACCAACAGTACCCTTGATAACACAGCATAATTATCAAACAGTATTTTGGGTGGCATAGTCACTATCACAAGGGTCTGTCATTGACACCGACGCGAAAGGTTTTACTTTTTGGTTGGAGGTCAGGAAGTCAAGTTCACGTGCCAGTGTGAGGAAAATTTGGGGTTTTCCTTTGAACGCTTTGAAAGAATAACGTGAAAAATCAGATAGTTGTGGAGTTGATGTCTGGTGGGTTTTAATTTTGTTTGTCGGTCAGCCGATGTAGCGGACTTTTGCTGAGCGGAGGCAAGGGTTGGAAACGTATTTTCTATGCCGGTGTGCTAGGGAAATTTTATATTTTCCCGGATAATCACAGCCCTCTTTGAGGTAAGTTAAGATAGATCTCGTTATAATTTAACCCTTTTCATTTTCCTCAATTCAAAGTTGAATCTTACTTCTTTATTTCTTTACTGTCACTTGTTAATTGTTTTTGTGGTAGAATTCGAACGTAAAAAGAGCGTGTAGTTTACCTATACTGTCTTTCACTTTTTGTTGGTGTTAAGAACTTTAAAATTTACAGTAACAACCGGTGGTTGATGATTTTGAATAATAATAAAATTCTGACTTAATTAATTAGGCCGGGTAGACAAAAATCAAAATTTGAATAAGAATGTTGTCGGCAAATTAAATTTTTGCTTAAAATATGAACTATTTGTAGGGTGCAAGTGTGAGGTCCTAGGTATACCTACCCAAATATATTAGTCTTCGCATGGCATAGGGTTCTGCCTAAGGTGAAGTCACAATGATTAGATACCAAGCTTAACAACTGAAGTTTGGCTATGTAAGTAAGGGAAAGCAGAAATCGAAAGGTAGGAGGATTTTTTTTTTTTTTACTTTGGAGTATTGGAGTTTCAACGCAGAAAATTCTACACAGTGATTATGTTAATATCGTGCGGTTAAGTGGACTGAAACATTATCACTTTTCGTTAATTTTAATGTTGTTCATACTTTAATAACATTTTCTATTTTGTTTTTCCTTTTTTTTTTTATATATAAATTCTAATATCAATGTGAGCCTATATAGATCTATAAGGAGCTTAATACCGTAACATGTATGAAAACAACCTTGGTTACATTTAAATATTTAATAATATTAACTTAAATAATTATGTATTATAAAATGTTTTTTTCATGAGATTAGGATTTCTTTTAACTTCGGATATTTACCTATTTATCGGTTAGAAGTAAGTAATTTTACGTAGTGGTATCTGGGGAAAACCGATTGGCGCAACCGGGTTAACATTATAAAAGATATTTAGGCATTAGGTACTTAGGTACGACTCACGATATCGCCTTCTTCTGAGCTAAGCCGGAATACCACTGTTAAGGTCACCGTTCTTAGAATCCTATGATCAAAACTCAATTTTCAATTTTTTTTTTTTTTTATTTTTTTATTTAACCAGCGCAGCGGTAGCAAAGACCGTAACAATACCATCTAGTTAAATAAAATTAACATGAAGTTAAACTCCCTAGTGTAGTTGGTATATTTAATAAAAATTCTAAAAAAATTTTAAAAATCTCGGATTACGTTCAAAACGTTTTCGGACTTATCAGTCCATCATCAGTGAACTCTCTGTCCTTGATAAATAGCCACAATGCCAAACACTGGTCAAGATGTACATTCTAACTACATGGTGAAATTTGTTAAATAATTTGGCTTACATTGGATGCCAACGGATTAGTACTAGGTACATGATGCTCTACTCCATTAATTAAGAGATTTTTTTTATTATGAATAGGTCTACATTGATCAACGTTTAGTCTGTCTGTTTTTGACAGACCAAACGTAGTTCAATGTAGACCTATTCATAATAAAAAAAAACTTTCAACTTAAAAAAAAATAATTAAAGTAACAAGTTAATAAAAATATATAGTCATCATAAAATACAAACACATTTACATAAACATAAATATATCATGACCTTACCTTAGTCTTCTCAGTTGAATATCATTTAGGAACAAGAGAAAGGGATCAAATAATAATATTATCAAGCAAAAAATATTATTGCAAAATGAAATAAATTTTATTAAAATTTAAATATAAAAAAAATGAAATGATGAATCTCTTGTAGAAAATAAAAGAGATTCTGTTTACAAAAACATTAAAAAGGTTTACAAACAATACCTTGTCATATAGTCCTGTCCTTATCTTCACGTTGTGGATGTCCAAAGCACGCACTTTTCACTGAATTTAGATAAAGAATAATACAAAAATGTTTATTATTTATGAAAAGTTTCAGCAGAAGTAAATAAACTTCCAAATAATTGTTCCAAAATAAATAAAATTCGAAATGAGTCTGCTCATATTGACTTTTTAAAATATTTAAATAACTTCTATTTAGCTTCTTGAAGTATTTATTATTAATATTGGCACCTAACGCATGACTTTATCCATGACTCTGGTACTTAATCCATAACTGCTTACAAAAAGAAACTTAGGTAGTGTAGTATACACTAAAATAAACTGGTTCTTTGCCTAACAGCGGCATTTGGCTTGTGACTAGGAAGTCACGAAAGGAGAACAGCTTCTTACACTACATTTTCAGGAACTTTAAAAACTTAATTAAGAGCTATGTCGGAACTTAATATTCGAATTTAACTTTCTCAGAAAACTAAACTCTTCAGAAAACCGCGCCGTGGCGGCTCCTGCCGAGGCTCAACAAACCTCTCTCTTTGAAAGCTCAAACTTGAATTCATTAATCTCCTAACTTGAATGTCTCTCCTCAAACTAAAACGCCTCCTTCCAAAAACCCACTTTATTTCTCATTCTACCCTACTCATCCAATCAACCAATAAGAAAAAAGTTTAATCCTTCCCTCTTTCATCATTGACTAATAAAAAAAATAACTAAACTTCCTACACTTTTTTATTAACCAATAGGAAAATCGAAACATATTTTAAGTCCAACCTACATAATAGGGAAACATCAAAAAATCATTCCGCAAGTCAGCAAAACTCACTCCGTTCCACAGTTCTAAGTAAAGATATTGCTGAGTCCACAATTAACACATGTGCTCTCTAATAATGATATGAGCACGTTTTGTGTATCTAAACTCAAAAAAACCCGGCGCCAAAGGCCATTATAATATACAATGTAACTATTTTTCACATTGCAAACTGACTGTTCTAAGTTCAAATTTCGAGCAATAATATAAACACTGAGTAACCGAATGTAGATATGTCTTCAAAATAATATAGTGTCTTTCTTTTAACCAGACAGATAAACTCAAATTCTCACGTATTTTTTGAAACAGAGATAAATTCAATGAATTTACTTAGCATATGAAGCAATATTTTTATGTCTACAGGGTAAGACAAAAATATGTTACGATAAATTTACAATTTGTGGTTTCTGCATAAGGCAAAATAATTGCGTTCTTTTCAACCGTTTCAGCGGATCTGGAGAAAATGTTTAGACAAATCAGAATGGCAGAAGGATACCAAATATATCAAAAAATACTCCGGAGAAAGGATACAAAGGATCCAATACAAGAATATAATTTGAAAACGGTGACATACGGCACGACCGCAGCACCATTTTTAGCGTTAAGAACAATACAACAGTTACAAGAAGACGACGGAGCGCAATTTCCTATGGCGGCGAAAATAGTAAAGGAAAATATGTATGTAGACCACATCCTAGGAGAAGCTGGGACGTTGCAAGAAGCAGAAGAAGCCCAAAAGGAACTAATATAACTTTTCAAAAAATTAGGATTTACACTTAGAAAATGGTTGAGTAATGAAGAAAAAATGATGGAGAACGTACCGGAAGAAATGAGGAATGTAGACTCCAAGGCATTCAAGCAAGAAGAAGTACGAAAGAAGTTAGGAATACATTGGTCACCTATAGAATACGCAATCAAATTCAAAATAGAAATAACGACGACAAAGAAAATAACGAAAAGACACATACTGTCAAAAGTAGCAAAACTATATGACCCATTAGGGTGGATAGCACCAGTAGTAATTCAGGCGAAAATGTGCATACAAGAACTTTGGGAGCAAAAGACCAGTTGGGATAAAGAATTAAATAGCACTCAACAAAGCCGGTGGAAAGCATACCAGGCCCAATTAATAAATCTTGAGAAAATATTAATACCAACAATTTAAATAACACAATCAGAGTAGAACTACATGGATTCGCACATGCGTCTCTGAAAGGATACGGAGTGGTAATTTATTCAAGGGTATTAAGCCCGGAAATTAAAACGAGTCTTTTGATAGCAAAATTGAAAATCGCACCATTGAAGGGAAAAACGACATTACCAAGATTAGAACTGTGTGCCGCGGTACTATTAGCAAATTTAATGAAGAAAACCCTACAAGCATTGAACAGGGAAAATATTGAAGTATATGCAAGGTCGAGCTCAACAATAACCCTGGCATGGATAAAGGGATCGTCAAAAAGGTGGGAAATGTTCGTCGCCAACAGAGTAGAGGAGATAAAAAGCATTATAGAAAAATGGCATAAAGTGGATACAAAGGAAAACCCAGCGGACATCCTCTCACGTGGAAGTACCGAATCAGAGTTATTAGAAGCGGATTTATGGTGGAAGGGACCAACTTGGCTGACAAGTGAAACAGCACTTAGGCAGAAAGCAGCGAATATACCAGAAACACATGAGGAGGAAGTCAGAACGAAAGTAACGGTGCACACGGCAACGATAAAGGAAGACATATGCGAGAGATTCTCGAATTTAGACAGAATGAAAAGAGTATTAGCATATTGTACGAGATTTGCAAACAACTGCAGAAAGAACAGTGCAAAAACCAGGGACAACTTACAGTCAGATAATTAGAGGAAACACTATTAAAAGTGATAAAGCTCACACACCACACCTACTTCATCAAGAAATCGACAAGCTGGAAAAGAAACAGCAGTTAGACAAGAAGAGCAAATTAGTATCAGTGGTACCATTCCTGAATAAACAAGGGATTTTAAGAGTCACCGGAAGACTGAGGCACACGAATCTACAGTACTCGGAAAAACATCCTATCATTTTACCAAAGGAAAGTGCATTAACAGTCATAGGCCAATAAAGTCATAGGCCAATATGGTGAAGAAGCTATAAATGACAATGGTACTAGGCTAATAGCCTTATGCGAACAAAATGATATGAAAATCACAAACGGATTCTTCCAACACCGAGATATCCATAAATATACATGGACACAAAATACCCGAGGGCTGAAATCAATCATAGACTATACAATCATAAGACAAAAGACTAAATTGATTGTACAGGATGTGCGGGTATATAGAGGAGCCACTTGCGGCAGTGACCACCATCTATTAAAAACAAAGCTCACAATAGGAATAGATAGAGCAAGAGATTTAAAAGAAGCTGCAGCGGAAATAGAAAAATTAACAGAAAAGAAATACAACCTAAACAGCTTAGAACAAGAAAGCGTGAGGGATTTATACAGGAGTAGATTAGATAAAAAGTTAGAAACCATGCAATTTACCAGCAATGAAGAGCATTATCATTATATAAAAACATGTCTTCAGGAAGCAGCAACAGAGGCCCTCGGACTCCAAATAAAAAACCACAGAAAAACTCCGTATTGGTGGGACGAAGAAATAGAACAAGAGATTAAAAATAAAAGAGAGAAGTATAAAAAATTTCTGAACACAAGGACCGACGCCGATAAGGTAGAATACAAGAGGGTCCAAGCTAAAGTGCGAAAAATGATATGCCAAAAGAAGAATGAGGCTTGGGAGCAAAAGTGTAACATGATTAACAAACATTTAGGAGGACGGAGAAGTACAGAAAGTTGGAAAGTATTAAAATCGCTACGACAGGAAAAGAAAAGAGATATAATATCAGCAATCACACCGGATCAATGGGACGAATATTTTGAAAAACTCCTAAATGAGGACAGAGCGGAATTTTTAAATAACAGTGATACCAGCAATGTAAATATCTTAGCCTCACCATTACGGGTAACAACAAAAGAAGTAGAAGAAGTATGTAAGTTTTTAAAAAATAACAAAGCACCAGGACCAGGGAACATACCAGCTGAACTAATAAAATATGGCACAACAAAATTATATGAAAACCTGGCTAAACTCTTTCAAAGATGCATCAACGGAGCGGAAATCCCAGAAGAATGGAAGACATCATGGATATCCACCATACATAAAAAAGGCAGACGGGATCAATGTGACAACTACAGAGGCATCGCTGTAACGAACTCGATCAGCCGAATATACGGAAAACTGATTAAAAATAAAATCGAAAACGAATATAAAGATATAGAAGCTGAAGAACAGGCAGGATTCAGGGCAGGGAGATCAACGGTTGACCATCTGTTTTGTATTACACAGATTATTGAGAAGAAACTGGCCGTCAACCAGGAGGTGCATCTGTTATATGTGGACCTAAGAAAAGCGTATGATAGCATCCCACAAAACAAACTATGGGAAGCATTAGAGAAAACCAATATAAGCGCAAATTTAATAACAGCGACGAAACAATTGTATACCAAAACTGCATCAAGGGTGAAAGTTGGAAGCAGGCTATCGAGAGGATTCCAAATTAGCAAAGGCCTAAAACAAGGGTGCTGCCTTTCACCGACATTATTTAAGATCTACCTCGAACAAACTCTAAAACTTTGGAAACGCAAATGCAAAAACATGGGATTACCGATCAGCAACAATACAATATACACTTTGTCTTTTGCAGACGACCAACTTGTACTAGCGCAAGACTACGATGATATAGAATATATGACAAGGAAATTAATAGAGGAGTACAAAAAAGGTGGTTTGGAAATAAACATAAAGAAGACCGAATATATGTGTATCGGTGGGACACAGCAGGACCTTACACTGGGGAATGGCGAAATTATTAAACATTGCGACGCATATAAATACCTTGGTATGACCATCACACAAGAAGGAAGCGTAGACCGGACGATAGAAGAAAGAAACAACCAGGGAAGAAAAGCAATTACCCTTCTCAATAGCATCCTCTGGGACCAGTCAATGTCAAACAACAACAAACATAGAATATACAATACAATTGTTAAGAGTATAATCACTTAGAGCAGTGAAGTATGGCAAATAAAAGAAAGATACAAGAGAAAACTTGAAGCAACAGAAATGGATTTCTGGAGGCGCTCAGCAGGAAAATCAAGATTAGAAAGGGTAACCAATAACAGAATTAGGGAAATAATGAATGTGAAACACACAATAGTAGATGACATTAGTACCAAACAGCTTAGATGGTATGGACACGTACAAAGAATGTCCGAAGAACGACTCCCGAAACAAATCCTAACGTGGACCCCTCATGGTAGACGAAAAAGAGGAAGACCCCGCCTGAGTTGGAGAGAAGGCATAAATCGAGAAATGAGAGAAAGAGAATTGGATGAAGACCTTTGGATGGACCGAAGTGAATGGCGACTAGGCATTGGAAGACGTAGGAGAACGTTTTAAAACCGATATATATATATATATATATATATATATATATATATATATATATATATATATATATATATATATATAAGTGCATTAACAAAATTAATTATATCAGAGAGTCACACAAGAATTTTGCATAGCGGACTACAACAGACATTATGGTACATAAAGAGGAAATACTGGATAATAAACGGAAGAAGAACCGTGAAAAATTACTTAACAAAATGTTTAAAGTGTAGGAGGTATAAAGGTCAAGCAGCACAACAGTTAATGGGAGATCTGCCGAAGGACAGAGTGAGCTCAAGTCACCCCTTTACGAAAACGGTGATAGATTATGCCGGGCCGATAAAAATAAGTACTACGAAAGGCAGAGGACAAAGGAGTTATAAAGGATACATTGCAGTATTTGTGTGTCTGTCAACAAAGGCAGACACCTCGAAGTAGTAAGCGATATGTCTACAGATGCATTTGTCGCGGCGTTCAAAAGATTTACAGCACGCAGAGGACAGTGCAACAACATTTACAGTGACAACGGAACCACATTCGTAGGAACGGCAAATTTATTGAAAAAAGAAAATCAAAACATAAAGGACGAGATAACACAAGGATTAATTGCACTAGGCACCCAGTGGCATGTCATACCTGCATATGCTTCACACTTCGGAGGATTGTGGGATAGCGCAGTCCGAATAATGAAATATCATTTGAACAGAATCATAGGGGAAAGTTTTAACATATGAGGAACTGAGTACGGTGCTGACACAAATAGAAGCCTGTATGAATTCAAGACCACTATGTGAGTCATCAGAAGACCCAGAAAGAAAAATAGCAATTACACCAGCTCACTTCCTTATAGGGAAAGAAATTTGATCACTGAATCGGGAAGAAGAGCTTACGACTTATTTGAAGATGCCAACGAGGTGGAGATTATTTAAAAAAATAAAAAGACATTTCTGGAAGATTTGGAGGCAAGAGTACCCGCAACAGTTACAACAAAGGAATAAATGGCATAAAACGCACCCAAACGTAAAAAGACAAGAAATAGTCATAGTCATATTTAAAGAAGAGGATACACCTCCAGGCAGATGGCCATTAGCGAGGGTAATAGAAACACACCCAGGAGCTGAGGGATTAACCAGAGTAGTGACAGTAAGAAAGGCAAACGGGAAAATTACAAAAAGACCCATATATAAGCTGATAAGATTGTAAGAAGAGAAACAGGGAAAACCAAAGAAAACATCAGGATCACGTCAAATAAACGTCAAATTGAAAGGCTGTTTATTTAGTTCCCCTAAAAATTATAAATTTTTAAGGTTTTTTCTTAACTTTTTGAGTATTACCAGTAGTATAAAGAAGTACTAAACCAGTGCTCTGTAAGAAAGTGAAATTTCGCGCCTAGAAGTTAAATTTCAGAAAACAAATAATATGGAAGGTATACCACCCGATCCTCCAGATAGAGGGAAATTTTATGTAGAAATGGAAGGAGATGGGATGATGGAATATGAGGAATTAAATAAAAATAACAATAGGGTACATAATAAGGTAACATACAAACAAAACCAAACAAGTAGCACTATTATTGAGGTAAGTAACAAATTTAGTTCCAATAACGATGAAACTTTGCGTTTATTAATAAACGCAATGAAAGAATTTAATATAAGAACACAACTAATAGAACTGACAAAATAATCTCTAAAAGTAGAAAATAAAATCCGGATACAAAACGAACTAACGAAAACAATAGATGTGAAAAAGGGACTACGCCAGGGAGACGCTCTATCATGCATCTTGTTCAACATCGTACTCGAGAAAATAATGAGGGACACAACAGTCAATACTTGAGGAACAATCATTAATAAAAGCGTGCAAATACTAGCATTTGCAGGTGATGTTGACATAATCGCAAGATCAAGAAGAGAAATGATAGAGGCATTCAATCAAATAGAACGAGCTACACAAAATAGTGGCTTTAAAATCAACCAGAACAAAACAAAATATATGCAGGTAAGTAAAAACGCAGAAATAAGGCAGCCACAAAATATAACAATAGGAGAATACAACATTGAGGGGGTAAAAAACTTTACATACTTGGGATCCCTAGTCACGTCTGATAATAACGTTGTGGAGGAAGTGAAGAGGCGAATATTTATTGCCAATAAAAGTTACCATGGCTTAATTCGGCAACTAAGATCAGATAACGTCGCAAGAAAAACAAAATGCCAAATATAAAAAACCTTAATAAGACCGGTACTCACATACGGCTCAGAAACCTGGACACTCATTAAAAGAGAGGAAACATTGCTAGCCACCTTTGAAAGAAAAATCTTGCGACACATATATAAGGGCATAAAAGAAAACGGAATTTGGCGAAGAAGGTACAACTTTGAACTATACAAAATATACCAGGATCCGGATATCATAACATTCATTAAAATAGGACGGCTGCGTTGAAAAGGACATGTAGATAGAATGGAAGAAGGCGAAATACCAAACAAAATATTCAAACAGATGCCTGTAGGAAAAAGAACAAGAGGAAGATCGAAGCTGAGATATTTAGAACAAATAGAAAATAATATAATAACCTTAAAAATCAAAAACTGGAGAAAAGAAGCACGAAACAGATCAGAATGGAGAAGAATCCTTGAACAGGCCAAGACCCAGAAAGGGTTGTCGAGCCAGTGATGATGATGATGATGAACGATGAAACTTTGACAAATTTAAATCAAACAGATCAGTCAGTTAAGACAAATTTAAATAAAGTAATAAATTTAAGATTAAAACATAGATATTAATTTGGAGATAATGCACCTTATATAGTACATATAGAACATAAAAACCGTAACATCGGTCAATTACACAGGATCGGCACGACCCGTTTTAAGTTCAGTACCTGAAATTGAAAATAATATCACACAAATTACAGTAGTTGGTAGAAATAAAATCAAGGTAGAACTAAATAATTTTGCTAGTGCTAATAAATTAATTGATTCTGAAATTCTAAAAAGCAAAGAGTATGAGGCATATATTCCAACGTTTTTTACTCAAAAGAGAGGTGTGATAAAATTGGTAGATAAAGAGATAGAAGATAATGATATATTATCATTAATTAAACCTAGATTTGGAATTAAGTTCGAAGTATTACATGTAAAAAGAATTATGAGGAAAATGATTCAAGATAATGGTAATACTATTTATGTAAAAACAGGAACCGTAATTGTCACTTTTAAAGGTCAGTCTATACCAAAAAATGTAATAATAGAAAAAATGATATACAAGGTGGAAAATTATACACCCAGAATAATCCAATGTTTAAAGTGTTTGATATTTGGGCATATAAGTGCCCAATGTAGAGGAAAAGATAGGTGTGAAAGATGTGGCGAAGAACACAACAAATCTAATTGTTCCAATCCGAATAATTTACTTTGTGTATTGTGCAAAGGAAAACACAGCGCTACTGACAAGAGAGCAGATTGTACAGAAAGACAAAAACAGGAATATATTAAAAAAATTATGAATAATGAAAGTATAACATATTATGAAGCTAATAATAAATAAAAAAGAAATAACGGCAGTTTGGTTTTAATTTGATTCAGAGTTGGACCACGGTGGAGCTATGCAGTCACAAGCCTGAAACAAACATCAGCAACCCTGCCTATTTAAGGCGAACCATCGCGATGCAATGATTTCACCTTTTGAGACGCAATCTAGCGACATCTCTCGCAATACAAGGAAAACAACGAAAAGCCACAGATACAAGGTTTACTACTTTTTAAACAATTAGAATAATTGAAACTAAAAATATAATAAACAATATTTTAAATCTAAGACTTTTCGCTAATAAACTGCTTTCTGGCTGCATCCTGTATCTCAGGTTTTTACAATATATAAACACAGAGACGATGAAAATAGGAGAAGGTAAATAGAGGAAACTTTGGCCACGCATTTACCTTCCCTTCGTCAAGGAAAAGGACCGAAAGACAGTTTATAATACTAAATTTTCAAAAATATAAAAAATATTATTCGACAGTAAGTAAAGAACAAGAAAATACTTCAAATAAATATAGAATATCTAAACGAAAATGATCAAGTAGTATTGATTCTAGTGTGTAAATAAAGAAACAGGAATGGAAGCATGTAGATAATGGAAGCATGCAGAACAATTTTGCAAACACCAAAATTACAAAGTCAGCCTTGTTATAATTTTAATAATCCCATTTATTCTAACAAAACACAAACAAAAAACGATAATCAAAATAATATAGGAGAAATAATAGTAAACTTTATTTCAGCAACATTAAATTAAATTAATCACAATTTAGATAAAAAAACGTGGGAATTATTAAAAAACAATATTTCACAATTATTATTACCTCGTGATGGCTAACGTTTCATTTGTTCAATGGAATGCGAGGTCAATTAAAACAAATAAGGGTTATTTAGAAAAATTATTGTATGACAATAAAATAGATATAAAATTAATATCAGAAACTTGGTTAAAAAAAATAATTTTATTAACTTTACTGGTTATAATGTCTTTAGAAATGATAGAGATGATGGATATGGTGGAGTAGCCATCCTTTTGAAAAAATTTATTAAATTTTACAACAGTCCTACTTTTCACCATATCAATGACATAATGTGCAATAGCATATCAATTAAAATTCAATCCGGCAAGAAGAAAAACATTTATACAATATACGTAAAACAAAATCTTAAAATCACAGTAAATGAATGGAGAAAGTTTTTGAATAGTCTAGAGAAGCCTTTTGTAATTGGTGGTGATTCTAATGTGATACAGTAGCGATCAACAGGTAGCCAAAACGCGTTTTAAGATTGCGGCTGTAATTTTGAATATTTTTTCGAGATATTTGGCACACGTATTCGTAATATAATAAAGAATGGCGGTACAGAGCGCAATTTGAAAAATATATTAATATGTGGAAATTACTCTGTAATTAAGTACAATATTAAAAAAACGAGCCTGTACCGTCATTAAGAAGAACAAAAAAATACACTTTCTTCGAATAAACTTTTTTATCCGATGGCTTAGATTTTGTGTCATTTTGGAACCACTAAAATTTTTTATTTCATTAATAGTTCCAAAATGACACAAAATCTAGGCATCGGATAAAAAAGTTTATTTGAAGAAAGTGTATTTTTTTGTTCTTCTTAATGGCGGTACAGGCTCGTTTTTTTAATATTGTATTTAATTACATAGTAATTTCCACATATTAATATATTTTTCAAATTGGGCTCTGTACCGCCATTCTGTATTATATTACGAATACGTGTGCCAAATATCTCGAAAAAATATTCAAAATTACAGCCGCAATCTTGGAACGCGTTTTCGGTACCTGTTGATCGCTACTGTTTCCTCTTAATAGCCACAATTATGTTTGGGGTTGTAGTACTGTAGGGTACATTCCATGTCAAATCACTCAGGCAAAAAATTTTGGATCTCCGATTTGTCTAAAAATTGGTATATAGCTTCTGCGGGACGCAAAAATAAGATATTTAAGGTCAAAAAATTTTCTTCTTCTTTTTTCTCAAAATGTTATTTTATGCGATTTTACAGTGATTTGGTGTTTATTTAAACAAATTTGCATTTTCTGTCGTAAAGTATCAATGAAAAACATAATATTTTAATAGAAAGGACTCAAAAATGTCATTATATGGCATTATAATAAGTTATTTTAAATCAAAACAAGTTTTTGATCAAATTTTCTAGTCTAAAAAACGTTAAAATACCGTTTTTTACATTTTCCTCCATTCCCAAAATACATCATCATCGATTTGGCTGAAAATTTTCCCACAGATAGACAAAAGATAGGACTTTAAGTGGTTAGAAGGATTTGAATTATATTATAATACCACAAAAGTTACATGCAGTAATATCAGACTCCAAAGTATATATTAGTCCAGTCGGAATAGCATTTGACCTTGAATGCCGAGCTGTCCAAAATTTTATTTTTCTGATCTTTAGGGGAGTCAATAGTAGCCTAAATTTAAAATCACAAATGAATTCCTCTGTAACGTTAGACGCCATCTTGATTTTTAAGGAGAACCTGTTTTGCTCAATATCTCCGCCATTTTGAACTTTTCGACAAAAATGGTAGGAACTGAAATTGTTCCAAATAAATCGTTTTTACAATTATTACAATTTATTTTTAACAATTTTTGTCGTGAAGTCGATATTTTCGAGTTAATTGTACTTACAGTAGACGCCTATATTTTTGACTATAATATTGCATGTAACTTTTTTGGTATTGTAATATAATTCAAATCCTTCTCATCACTTAAAGTCCTATATTTTGTTTATCTGTGGGCAAATTTTCAGCCAAATCAATTATGATATATTTTGGGAATGGAGAAAAATGTAAAAAACGGTATTTTAACGTTTTCTACACTATAAAATTTGATAAAAAGCTTGTTTTGAATCAAAGTAACTTGTTATAATGCCATATAATGACATTTTTGAGTCCCTTCTAATAAAATATTATGTTTTCCAGTAATACTTTACGATAGAAAATGCAAATTTGTATAAATAAACACCAAATCGCATAAAATAACTTTTTGAGAAAAAAGAAGAAGATTTTTTTACCTTAAATATCCTATTTTTACGTCCCGCAGAAGCTATATACCAATTTTCAGACAAATCGGAGGTCCAAAATTGTTTTTGCTCCATAATTGAGTGATTTGAAATGGAATGACCCGTAGACACTATAGGAAAAAATTTGTTAGAAACTATTGAGGGTTATAATCTTGTAATTTTAAATAATGGCAAAGAAACTTTGATGCGTAGACCGAATAGCAATAATAAATCTGCAATAGATCTTACAATATGCTCAGCAAATATTAGTCATTTTTCCGATTGGGATGTTATGGACGAGACATTAGGATCAAATCATTTTGCTATTGTTATTAAGTCAAATATTAATGTTAATAAAGCTGAATGTGTAAATACAAAATTTCAATGGAACATAAATAAAGTGGATTGGTCTCTTTTCTCTTCTATCACTGATAATTTCACGGAAATTGATAATAATTTAAGTTACCAACAATTTTTAAATAAATTAAACGAATATTGTAAGATATGTATACCGGAGAAGAGAACAGGGATTAATCCACGATTTAGAAAAACTTGGTGGAATGACAATTGTAAAAATGTAATACAAGAACAAAAACTAGCTTTACGCAAGTTTAAACTACAGTCTAATATACAAAATTATATAAATTATATTAAATGTGTAGCAAAAACCAAAAAAGTTGTATTAGAGAGTAAGCGTAATGCATGGAGAAATTTTTGTAAAACTTTAAACAAAAACACACCAATTAAAGATATTATGTGGAATCAAGCCAAACGATTACAAAACATTTCTAAACCAGTAAATCCAGTGACTGAATGAGAATGAGTTTTTAAGAAAATTATGCCCAGATGATATATTTTCAAAAATTAATGTAATGGAAATGAACAAGACTAAGTTTTCACTCTAATGGCACATAACATATCCCACCAGAATGAAAACAATGGGAACCTTCTCTGGTTACACCTCCGGGGCTTCTACAATTTGCAAGCCATACGGATCCTGAGACTAAGGAAGATGAGGGAATTCTACAATTTACAATTCACGTCACATCTGCTCAGCGCGGTAAAGTTCCAACGAGACTGGTTCCCTTCATACTCCACACAGAGTAAATGTAAATAAAAAATGAATAACCATTTTCAATTTCGTTGCAAAACGAAAATACAGCCGAACCATATTCCAGTCCAATCAGAGAGTGCTGCAAGCACCTCTACCGGTTTCGAAACTTATTAGTCTCTCATCAGGAGGCACATATGCTGCTCTCGCTGATCCAACCAAAACAAACCCCAGCGTGAAGTCCCGAATTGCAACGAACGAAATGGCATAGATGCCCTAGCGGCAACTGCTAGCAAAAGACTAAGTTTTCACTCTAATGGCACATAACATATCCCACCAGAATGAAAACAATGGGAACCTTCTCTGGTTACACCTCCGAGGCTTCTACAATTTGCAAGCCATACGGATGCTGAGACTAAGGAAGATGAGGGAATTCTACAATTTACAATTCACGTCAGATCTGCTCAGCGCGGTAAAGTTCCAACAGACTGGTTCCCTTCATACTCCACACAGAGTAAATGTAAATAAAAAATGAATAACCATTTTCAATTTCGTTGCAAAACGAAAATACAGCCGAACCATATTCCAGTCCAATCAGAGAGTGCTGCAAGCACCTCTACCGGTTTCGAAACTTATTAGTCTCTCATCAGGAGGCACATATGCTGCTCTCCCTGATCCAACCAAAACAAACCCCAGCGTGAAGTCCCGAATTGCAACGAACGAAATGGCATAGATGCCCTAGCGGCAACTGCTAGCAAAAGACTAAGTTTTCACTCTAATGGCACATAACATATCCCACCAGAATGAAAACAATGGGAACCTTCTCTGGTTACACCTCCGAGGCTTCTACAATTTGCAAGCCATACGGATGCTGAAACTAAGGAAGATGAGGGAATTCTACAATTTACAATTCACGTCACATCTGCTCAGCGCGGTAAAGTTCCAACGAGGAAATGAAAAACTCTAACCATCCACTTTTAGTTCCATTTATTTTCTGTGAATTAGAAATAAGCCTTAAGAATAAGAAAAATACTTCTCCAGATATAGATAATAATGTACATTATATTATGTTGGCCAATTTACATCAAAAAGGAAAAGAAACACTATTAAATTTTTTTAATCAAATATGGCTATCAGAAGATATTCCAGATAACTGGAGAGAGTACCGGGTGATTCCTATTCTCAAAACAAATCAGAATCCTGATTCAGCAGAATCTTATAAAGGTATTTCATTAAGCTCCTGCATAAAAAAACACTGGAAAGAATGATAAAACTTAGGCTCGAAAGTTGGCTAGAAAAAAACAATAAATTATCATAAACACAATTTGGATTTCGAAAAAATCATTCTACTGTGGAAGCAGTGAGCCATTTGGTAACAGATATAAATTTAGCGTTTACGAAAAATTCTTCAGTAATAGCTCTTTTATTAGATATTGAAGCAGCATACGACAACGTTGATTAAAATATACTATATAACAAAATGATACACATAGGTCTGCCAGAATGTTTCTGTCAAAAAATAATAAAATTGTATGACTGTAGAAAAATTTATATATTTTTAAATAATAAAACATTATTTGGTTCAAGACTAGCGATTGGTGGTTTACCTCAAGGAGGAATATTAAGCCCTTTGTTATATTTAATTTACACTTCTGATATAGAATAAAATTTAAACTCAACAAAAATTTTACAGTTTGCAGATGATATAGTTATTTATCAAGAAAACATTAAAACAGAAATAAATGCAGTCAAATCCATTGAAGAAGGAGCAAACATATTAAAATATGGAGTGAATTACATGGACTAAATATATCTGATTCCAAAACCAAATTATGTATTTTTACAAGAAAACGAAAAGAAATACCTAATCACATCTTAATAAACAATATCTCCTATCCAGTACAAAGTTATGTTAAATATTTGGGCATTACTCTGGACAGCATCTCTGAAAAGAACATATAGACCATATATAGTTAAAAAACAGAAAGAGGAATAAACCTTCTTCGATTCGTATCACACTTACGTTGGGGATCAGATCCAAATATTTCTTTGTTGTTATTTAAAAATAATATAAGAGCTATATTCAACTACGGATCAATATTATACAGTGACGCATCACAGTGTCATTTAAATAAAATAGACAAAATCATTAATAAATCCCTTAGATTGTGTATGGGAGCCCTAAGAAGTACACCGATAAATAATCTACAAGTTGAATGCTATGAAATGCCGATGGATATAAGACGAAAAAATCTTGGCATCAGCCTTTTACTTAGATTGTATGAAAAAAAGGCAAATTTATTTTCCAAAATACATCAACTGTTTTTAGCAGACTTGACAGAAAAATATTGGATAAAAAAGAAAACCCTAAATATAGTAGATTTATATTCAAAAATGACAATATATGATAAACAACTTTATAAATATGACATAAACCCAAATTATAATATTGACTTTAATACTATGGAACAAGTTCAGGTATACTTTTTAAAGGAATATAGCAATTTGCCTCTATCTTTAAGAAAATTAGTGTTTATCTCCGTCAGTTCACAAATGTTCAAAGATTGTTGTATGCTATATACAGATGCATCAAAAAAAATATTGAAGGTGTGGGGTGTACCTATTGGAATAGCAGTAATAAAATTAGTAAAATGTTTAAACTAAATTCTATTATATGTATATATATACACAGCTGAATTAATAGCGATAATGGAAGCACTAAAATATTTATCTAATATAAATCATTCAAAGTTTATAATTTATAGTGACAGTAAAAGTTCTCCAAGTAAAATTAGTGCTATAAATCCTAAATCAAAAGTGAACTACATTGAATTATATATAATAAATAAAATTAAAGAACTTCAGCAACAAGGAAAGTCTGTTAAGTTGGCATGGGTTAAAAGCCACTGTGGAATAACTGTAAATGAAATGGTAGATGAATTGGCTAAAAACGCGGTGACACCAGGAGTATTAACACATTATCTTTCTTTGTACGTCTAGAGATATTGAATCAGATTTATTCAAAGAGGAAATACAGGAAACCACTACAGATCAATCAGAAACTATATAACAGATAAACCTTGGTTTTCTAAAATGGAGTCGACAAAGGATATGACAAGAACCATATGCAGAATGAGATTTAACCACTGTCTTACACAATCATATATATTTAAACTTAATATAGCTGATAGCCCACAATGTATTTGTGGTCAGTTGGGTAACCTACAACACAAAATTTTGACCTGTTCTCTTATTTCTAATAAAGATAATATGTTTTTAAACTCACTGTATTCTTTGACTGATGTCCACTATCCCATTAATTTAAATTATTTATTAACATTAGAAGATAATGTGTTGGTGTACCGACTATTGTATAAACATATTTTAGATATTAAACTTAAATTGTAATAGTAAAATATAGTAATTGTAAATTGTTATATATTAAAAAAAAGAAAGGAAAAAAATATAAAAAAATATATACAAAAAAAATGTAAAAAAATAGGAAAAAAATATGTATTAAAAAAAATATAAAAAAAAGATATGTAGATAAAATGAATGACGACAGTCATTCTGTTGCAGTTTTTGCTGTGGAACTCTGAGAACATCATTTAGAAAAAAAAAATAAAAAATATATTATGAAAAACTATAAAAAAAAATAAATACAAAAATAATTATTTAGTAGTAGAATTGTTTATTAGAGATTAATATTAGTATTAGTTTTAGGAGAACATACGAAAAAATGACTAATAAAATAAAAAATAGTAAAATTGGCCAATGGATTTAGGGCCCGCAGTCATATAAACCCAAATAAACAACAACAGCAGGATCAAGATGGAAGAAAATACTTATCGCAATAATGTTTTTAGCAATATTAAAACCCATGAACGCAAAACTTTATAAAATATACAATCCGGAACCACGGTTATTTACGGAAGACCCAGGAGAGGTTTTCATAGACCGGGGAACATTCCGAATAAAGATACTACTTGAAAAGAAAAGAATTTAAAAGAAGCACCAACTGATAGGAAGTATGATACAAGGCGTACAAGAACTGTGTCAAGAGACAAAAATCGTAAATTGTAAGGACATAATAGGGCAGTTAGAGGAAGGACAAAGAAAGGCGGAGTCAGTAAGCGAGGCGTTGACAGTAGAAATAAAAGGAAGAGATAAAAGAGGTATATTAGGAACAATATTAACCTCCGTATGTGGCGTAAACGACGAAGCCTACAGTAATATTGAGGCACTAGACAAAAACCAGAGAGACTTAATAAAGGGATCACAGCATCAAGCAAAGGTAATGTTAGAAACAATAACGTCTATCAACCACACGAAGATGAGGATAAACAATCAACTAAACAATTTTCACAAAGCACTAACAACAGGTCTACAAAAAATAGCTACAGGAGTAAACGAAGTAGAGGACAAAACACAAAGACTAGAAACCGAATATAGCAGGTTGCGAACACAAACTATATCATTACAAATTACGGAGTTCATAAACGAATATATTCAATTCTACGAGGGAATATTAAACCTTCACTACAACCACGGATATTTCATTTATTTAATAAAACCGGGTCAAATATATATGGACCGTTCACTCTTGTTAGAGTATAGGTCGCTCAAATACTATGAGCTCTTTTAATCCATTTCACGCAGTGGATTAGTCCGCAGTTTCCTTTAGGTCATCGTTCATAGGTTGTGATGTTTTTTGCCTTCTCTACTATCTTCTTCCACTCACTCCGGTCCTGAATCTTTTCTCTCCAGTTTGCAATTTCCATCTTTGATATATCGTCTAGCAGTTGATCTTCCCATCTTATTTTTGGTCTTCCTCTTGGTCTATTTGTTACTGGTCTCCAGTTCATTATCTTCCTGATTAGTTCTTCTACCCCTCTTCTTTGTGTGTGCCCAAACCATCTGAGTCTTTGTGCTTTAATGAATTTTACTGTATCTTCTCCTTCAGTTATATTTATTGTTTCATGGTTAATCAGCTTTCTATATTCCCCTGTTTCTGTCTTCACTGGGCCATGTATTCTTCTCAAAATTTTTCTCTCAATTATTCTTAACTTTTCTTCGTCTTTTTTTTTGTAAGGCACATTACTTCTGCTCCATAGGCTATCACTGGTCTAATTGCTGCTGTATATATTTTTGATTTTGTTTTTTTGCTCAGGTTTTTGTCCCTGAGTAGTCGGTGATATTTCCAATATACTCTATTACCTGCTTTAATTCCTTCGTTTATCTCTATACTCCTTCCGTTTTTGCCGTCCACCATCACCCCAGGTATTTGAAGCAATCTACTCTCTGGAATGTATTTTCACCTATCTTTATTTCTGTTATTCTATTTACATTGTCTCTTGTGCTTATAAGGTATTTTGTTTTATACTGATTGATTATTAACTCTCTCGTCTTTGCTTCTCTTACAAGGGTTAAAAGTGCCTCTTCTAGTCTTTTTTTATCTCGTGCTACCAGTCCTAGGTCATCCGCATATCCTATGATCTGTGTTGAGCTTTGAATAATTGTTTTTTCAGGCCTGTGTCCCTAATTACTCCTTCTAGAGCGATATTAAATAGTGTCGTTGACAGACTGTCTCCTTGTCTTACCCTAAGTTCTATTTTGGTGTCGTTTGTATCTCCCTCATTTGTTTTAACTTTTGCTGTTGAGTCTTTCATTGTCATTCTAGTTAGTCTTATTAATTTTGCCGGTATCTCCATTTTTTTCATTTCCTTTAATAATTGTTGTCTGTATATGCTGTCGAAGGCCTGTTGGAAGTCGATGAATAGTATGTGTAATTCTAAGTCATGTTCATAGCTTTTTTCAATTGTTTGTGTTAGGACGTGTATTGCATCTATTGTTGATCTTCCTTTTCTAAAGCCCTGTTGGTATAGTCCTATAATTTTTTCTATGTATTGATTTAGTCGGTTTCTTATAATTGTGGTCAGTATCTTATACGTTGTATTTAGTAGCATAATTGATCTGTAGTTGCAGCACTTAGTTGGATCTCCTTTCTTAAAGATCGGAAGAAGCAAGCCAAGAAGATAAAGCAGAATTCTACGATATCCTGGAAGAAACCTGTGAAAATATTCCGAGGAATGATATATTAGTAATATTGGATGACTTCAATGCAAAGATCGGAAAGGAGGACTATAATCGTAATGTAGCGGGCAAAGAAACCATTCATGACACTACGAACGATAATGGAGGAAAAATCTGCAACCTAGCAGCAGCAACAAACACATATATAGTTAGTACTAGGCATAAACATAAAAAAGAACACAAGATGACATGGATGATACCAGGAAGAATGGATGGACACCAAATAGATCATATTCTAATTTCGAAAAAGTGGACACAAATAGTACAAGATGTAAGGTCATATAGAGGGGCAAATACGGACACCGATCACATATTATTGATAGCAAAACTTAAGATGAAAATAATCAAAGCAAATAATCATAAGGAAAGAAAAAGGAGGAAATGGAATATAGCCAAACTGAAAACGCAAGATAAAAAGCAACAATATACAGAACAACTGGAACAGAAACTGGGTAGGTACGAGAACAGCGAAATAGAAGAGGAATGGAAAAACATTAAGAACAGCATAATAGAGACAGCAGAACAAATAATAGGATTCCAAAAAAACAAAGAATCGAAAGAATGGTTTGATGACGAATGTCACCAAAAAAGTCAACTGAAGTACCTCGCAAGAAACAAATGACTACAGAGTGCCGAAAGGGAACAACTGGACCAATATAGAAAAGAAAAACAAGAAGCATTAAAACTCTATAGAAGAAAGAAGAACACATGGATCTCTGAACAAATGCAAGAATTAGAATCGAATAATAAAGACAACAAGAAATTGTTCGAATACATAAAACAACAATACAACACCAAAAAAACTGTCACGAAAATAACCAAAAAAGATTGGGAAAAACATTTCAGGAACCTATACAAAAACAACAATAGGGCAGATTCAGAGGATGAGGATATAAGAGATAACAGAGATGAAGAGGAAGGTACACCTACTTATCAGGAATTCATGGAGGTACTAAAACAACTAAAAGTAAACAAAACGCCAGGGCCAGATGAAATCAACAACGAACTGATCATCAACGGAGGAGAGGAGCTCACGAAGCGAATGCACAAGTTAATAGTTACAATTTGGAAGGGTCAAATATCCAAGTTAATAGAAAGAGCAGGGCAGATACTACCGCAAGGGGTTGAAATACGACGACAACCCATTATAGAAACAGAAGTCAGCCATGACGACAAATATATAACGGTCATCGGCTACTTCATAGTGACAGGGAGAAATAAATGCAACATGCTCAAGGTCACTGCTATACCACTAAGGGTTGAGGGGTCAGTGTTGCATTCATTTGCCGCCCCAAGGAATCTACTGATCGTAGATTATAATACACTTCACTACTTCGAATTAACCTCGGAAGATAGAGAAAGTTGCTTACAGTTGGCAAGGGCACAGATAGCGTGCTCTTCAACGGCTATAATGAACATGGATACCAAACCAAACTGTATACTAGAAGAAATTTATGAGCGATCTAAAAATAGCACATGTCCAGTGGTAACCCGGAAAATACAACAAGCTCAGTGGAGTAATATGGGTACTCCCAACCTCTGGCTAGTTATCACGCCGATCACGATACACATGTCCATTTTTTGTGATGGAAATCGGAACGAAAATATCCTGGAACGAGTCACATTTCTGAAACTCTCACCCCGATGCATCGCCCAAACGAAAAATATTACACTACTCCCCACTAGCAGTGGAGTGGAGACAGCGGTTACCAGTTACCTGAAGGCCCCAATCACTCCCGTAGCACAATTGGTGACGAGGACACGACGTAAGTTAAATACGACACCACACACCCACATTAACATACAAGGAGAAGAGCTCCGTCCTATACTACTTGAAGAGGAGAGTCTGGAGGAAGAGTTAACACATATGCCTTGGCGAACGATACAAGAATCACATTGGCCTTATTTAGCGGCCACCGGGATCATTACCACGATAGTTGTAATTGGGCTACTAGCATTATGGAAATACTGTCCTGTTACACCCAAATGTCGCTCAGTTAAACCACTTAATAAGAAACCCGAACACGAGGTACACACGTTAGTTGGGAACCGAAAAGACGATTCCCCGTCGACTTCAAAAGCCGACGTTCCACCCACCACATTTTCATCCAATATCCCCAATTTTGATCTAAATATAGAGTCGGACATTGAGATCTAAGGTTACGGTTGGAGAAATATTAATTTATTCTTAATCTATTTTTGTATAAATCATCAGATTGGCCGTCGAGCAGTATGTCCAATACCAAATATTCAGAATTATTATCCGTTTTGAACAGTATAATTATATCACCCAGTAGATCGCACGAAATAATTTGTTTTTATATTATTACACATGTGGATCATTAATTTAGATACTAATTTGTCAATATTAAACAAGATAATTTGGAAATTACACAAAAGTGCTGACGACAGTAAAACTATTTACCTTTGTTAGATACACAAATCACGCGGGTCTCGTGTCATCGATGACCCAATTTCACCCAGTCTGATTTGTGGATTAGGCAAGTAAAACCTTTTTAACTTTTTTGTTGCTTTCCACAGCGAATAATCTGTGGCCTCTGTAGGTGTAAGGCTTTCCAGGTAACACTGGATTTCCTGATTTTTTCTGCTATGATTAGCTCTTTCAATTTTTTGGTGGCTTTGTTCAATTTTTTCTTGTTTTCTGTGGTCCTAGCTTGTTGCCATTATTTCCTCAAGTGTCTTTTTGCGGCAATTTTTTCTCTGACTGAAGGAGATATTTCATATTCTCCTTGGCGCGTTTCATAGTGTGGGATAGCAAGCCAGGCCTCCTGTATAATCTTGGTCAACTTTTCTGCTTCTACTTCTATGTCAATTTCATTTTTTAATAGCTGATTTAAGGTGATTAAATGATCTAATGTTTCCCTGAATACTCCCCAATCGGTTTTATTATTATATAGAAATGGTTTTTTTGACTGATGCAATATTTTTGAATATATTGATATTATCACTGGAGAATGATCCGATGATAACTCATGGCAGGACTTCGCTATGCACTTTTTAGTGTCAACACCTTTTGTGACGCAAAAGTCAATAGCATCGGGAATCTTGTTCCTGTCAGATGGCCAGTATGTTGGTTCAGTAGATATTTTCTGTAGATTATTCGCCTTCATTGCTGAGATCAATTCTCGCCCTTTTGTAGTTGTTAATCTGGAACCCCATTCTGGATGTTTGGCATTATAGTCGCCACCAGCCAGGAATCTGTTTCCGAGTGTGTAGAAAAACCTTTCGTAATGTTCCTTCTTAATATTGTGTTTTGGACGACCATAGATGGCAGATATCGTTAGTTAGACAGTGGTGAGGAGGTTCAATATTATGCTTATTTGCTCCGTAAGTTTACGAAGCATGTCTTCGAGTTTAGTCATATTTGTTTCTGTTTGATTATTAGCTGTTAACGTTTCGGGCACAGTATTATTATTATGAGTAGTACTACTTAAAACCTGGGTATTACTTATTATTTGAGCAAAGGATACGCCTGGTTGTATTTGCTGTGTTGATGTTAACTATACTTTTGTTTGTGGGTTGCTTCTTTCTCTTAATGCTGAGTATAGCTTTTGTTGTAGTTGCTTGTGTACTAGACATCCTCTATAATTTGCCGGATGATTACTTCCTCAATTAACACATTTTTAACATTTTCATCACGTACCTTGCGAGTGCATTCCCTCGTGGCATGGAAATCTTCACATTTTACGCATCTAAAGGAATTTCGGCAGCAGGTTTTAGTATGTCCGAATGCGTGGCATCTTGTGCATTGCGGTATTATCCTTTTGGTATGCGGCGGTTCACATTTTATGATGGTGTTGCCAAGTTTTTCTATATTATAAATTTGTTTGTTATTTTCTTTGGATTTAATTTCTATGTAGAACATTGTCCTTTTTATATTGTTAAGTGTTGGCGGATATAAAGATGGGAATCAACGCTCCAAAGGAACGGTGAGTATAATTGCAATTATTATTAGAATTTTTACATAATAATACATCAGAAATAAAAAAAATAGAAAATATTAATAAGAAATAAAAATATTAAAACCGATAGGGGCTAATTTTCTAAGGAGTTGATCCGAAATTAGCTCCTTTCGCGGTTTTTTAGTACACTAGTAGTTGTATATAAATATTACAATATATTAAAAATTAAAATTAAAAAATATTAAAAATTAAGAAATTATATATATAAATGTTTAGATGGGATCCTGAAATCGATTTTTCAACTTGATGGAAGAACAAGATGGCCTCCTGCAATACCCAGGATGTGCAGTCCGCAGACGTGCAATTATGTAATACACCTCAAATGTATAAACAAACTCAACAACCTTGTACATCGTCCCCATTTTTAGGTCCACAAGAGCAAGAAGACCTATCTTCTTAACAAGAATGGGTAGAAGTTTCAAATAATAAGAGACTAAGAAGTCCTGAACTTATTGGCTCTAAGAAACAAACCAAAATCAGTGATTACTGGCTGCAGAAACCGCTAGAGTTTCAAAATAAATTCACCCGTGTTGAGCTGCCCCCCCCCCCACTTGCAAAAATTAAAAAACAAATAGCCCTGATTTATGAGCTATTTATGAGCTCTCATATTCCGCAAACTAAAAATTTTGAGCTCGTTCCACTGAGCAGGAATTTAATACCCTAGTCTGAGTCAGCCCCCCCCCCCACTACTTAAAAATAGGAATATTGAATCGGTTTTTGCGGCAGAATTACGAGCTATTTATGAGCTCTTGAAATTATATAGTTTCGATTTTTGAGCTCATCCCCTTCACCCCCAAACAACCCTTTAATTGATTTAACTTAAGAGAAAGATGCTGAGAAAACTTAAAATATATCGTATTGCGAATATAATTCCTATAGCTTATATACTCTAAAAATAAACTATTAAATCAAGAGCATTTCGATTATTGAGCTACAACCCCTTCGCCAGAAAACCACCCTATCTTCCCGGCTTAAGAGAAAGTTGTATTTAAAATGCGTTAAACTAATTATTTGGCGACTACATATCATTTAATAATTTATAAGCTTCCAAATTACGCGCATTTAGATCAGTAAATTGCAATTTATTTTGTATAGTGCAGTCACTGAAGGTAAAAATCAACGATTACCTTCAATTTCGGTGAACCTTCATCGATTTTCACGAAAATTGGTCAGTGGTTAGAGGATACGTCAAGAAACAAAGGTGACATGGTACCACCTTGCGCCTTTACCCTGAGGGTGGATACCGCCCCTTCTCGGGGGTGAAAATTATTTTATAAAAAATAAATGCACAAATCAATAAAAGAACAAATTAAAAGCAAAATTTATTATATAAAGTTAATAAAATAAGTCAATACTTTTTAAGTTATTAAAGATCAAAGATTTTAATTATTTGTGAAAAAAATGCATGTTTTGAAAAGGTTTTTTGTAAATCACTGAAAAACTTTAAGTTTTTACAAAAAAGTTAATAGTAGTTTAATTCGTATAGCTTATATTCTAAGAATAAACTCTTAAATCACGCGTCTTTCGATTATAGAGCTACAACCCCTTCGCAAGAAAACGACCCCATATTCCCGGCTTAAGAGAGAGTTGTTCTTAAAATAATTTAAATTAATTTTTTGGCGACTACATATCGTTTAATAATTTATGAGCTTGCAAAATATACGCATCTCAATTATTGAATTGCCATTTTCTTTCTATAGTGCAGTCACTGAAGGTAAAAATCAACTAGTACCTTCGATTTCGGTAAATCTCCATTCATTTTCACGAAAATTGGTGAGCGGATTTTGATACTATCAACTTTTTCTGCATCTTATTTTTCATAGGTATTTCTAAGTACTTTGACAAGTATTTAGTACCTAAGTGTTATAAAATGCATCTCTTTCCCGTTATTTAAGCTTGAACCCTTAGATTTTAACAGTCGCGGAAAAAATATACATTTAATTACCAATAACTTACTTTAAATTAACATTAAAGGGTTTTTCAAGTAAGCAATTTATTATATTTTTTATTAGCTTCAATTTTAGTGATGAAAACTTTTTTGTAAAAACTTACAGTTTTTGAGTCATTTATGAAAAATCGCTCTAAAGCATGCATTTTTTTTCCAAAAATTAAAATATTTGATCTTTAATAACTCAAAAAGTATTGATTTATTTTAATCACATTATATAACAAATTTTGCTTACACTTTGTCCCTCTCTCGATTTGTGGGGTTATTTTTAATAAAGTAATTTTCACTCCCGAGAAGGGGTGACATATACCCCAGGCTAAAACCCCAAGTTGTTATTGTCAATTCGTGAAAATAAATGGAGATTTACCGAAATCGAAGGTACTAGTTGATTTTTACCTTCAGTGACTGCACTATAGAAAGAAAATGGCAATTCAATAATTGAGATGCATATATTTTGCAAGCTCATAAATTATTAAACGATATGTAGTCGCCAAATAATTAATTTAAATTATTTTAAGAACAACTCTCTCTTAAGCCGGGAATATGGGGTCGTTTTCTTGCGAATGGGTTGTAGCTCTATAATCGAAAGACGCGTGATTTAAGAGTTTATTCTTAGAATATAAGCTATACGAATTAAACTACTATTACCTTTTTTGTAAAAACTTAAAGTTTTTCAGTGATTTACAAAAAACCTTTTCAAAACATGCATTTTTTTCACAAATAATTAAAATCTTTGATCTTTAATAACTTAAAAAGTATTGACTTATTTTATTAACTTTATATAATAAATTTTGCTTTTAATTTGTTCTTTTATTGATTTGTGCATTTATTTTTTATAAAATAATTTTCACCCCCGAGAAGGGGCGGTATCCACCCTCAGGGTAAAGGCGCAAGGTGGTACCATGTCACCTTTGTTTCTTGACGTATCCTCTAACTACTGACCAATTTTCGTGAAAATCGATGAAGATTCACCGAAATTGCATTTAAGTACAACTTTCTCTTAAGCCGGGAAGATAGGGTGGTTTTCTTGCGAAGGGGTTGTAGTTCAATAATCGAAATGCTCTTGATTTAATAGTTTATTCTTAGAGTATATAAGCTATATGAATTATATCCGCAATACGATATATTTTAAGTTTTCTCAGCATCTTTCTCTTAAGTTAAATCAATTAAAGGGTTGTTTGGGGGTGAAGGGGATGAGCTCAAAAATCGAAACTATATAATTTCAAGAGCTCATAAATAGCTCGTAATTCTGCCGCAAAAACCGATTCAATATTCCTATTTTTAAGTAGTGGGGGCGGGGGCTGACTCAGCCCCCCCCCCCCCACTAGGGTATTAAATTCCTGCTCAGTGGAACGAGCTCAAAATTTTTAGTTTGCGGAATATGAGAGCTCATAAATCAGGGCTATTTGTTTTTTAATTTTTGCAAGTGGGGGGGGGGGGGGCAGCTCAACACGGGTAATAAATTCAGTAGTTTATCTGAAGAAGTTGAATCGAACAATATAAATGACGAAACAAGGAACACAAAAACTGTGCCTAAGCCGCCACCTGTAACCATATGCAAAGTTGGAGTAATAGAACCTATACACAAGCTACTCAAAGAAATTACAAATGGTAAATATACAATAAAAATCACTGGATTTGAAACAATAAAATCCAAATTGATGAAGCAATACATTTTAGCACATTTATAAAAGTGTTAGACAGTAGAAAAACGGAATACCACAAATTTAGACCGAAAAGTGAAAAATTATTTATAACATTTATATTCGTATTCAAATTAACATTTATATTCGTTACTAAGAAGATTACACCGTGGCTCGGACCATAATGATTTGAAAGCAAATCTGTTAGAACTCGGCCATGAAGTCGTAAATATTCACAACATACAACACCGAACTACAAAATTACCATTGCCGAAACTTATTAGTCTCTCATCAGGAGGCACATATGCTGCTCTCTCTGATCCAACCAAAACAAACCCCGGCGTGCAGTCACGGATTACAACGAACGAAATGGCATAGATGCCCTAGCGGCAACTGCTAGCAAAATACTAAATTTTCAATCTATTGGCATATAAAACAACATAATGTTACTCTACATCCCACCAGAGTGAAAACAATAGGAACCTTCTCTGGTTACATCTCCGAGGCTTCTACAATTTGTAAGCCATGTTACTTATGTTTACTCGAAAAGTTTGTAAAAAAACTTGTGTATTATTCAAATTCGCAAGCGTCTGATCCTCAGTCCTATTTTCTTCCGAGCGGCTAATACTTGAGGTCGATCAATTTTGTTAACAGGTAAATCAGGACACATCAAAACAACATGGGATTTACAACAAAAAATACAATTTAAACGTCCTCTACATTTCTTCGAAAAATGTCGTCGTTTCTGTTCCATAGACAATTTTTGTGCTTTAAAACAATTGATATTGTCATGCTATCCTTCACAAAAAATACACCTGCCAACCTCATAATTTATCAATCCAGCAGCGGTGGCTGATGGCTGATCAGTTCCTTGCTTTGGTAATTTTATATTCTTTTTTTCAACCAGGTTATTGGATTTAAATTTATTTTCAGTCGATAAACCAAAACCTTCCGTTGCTAAATTAATTTTTTGTTCATTTTGAAGTTTATTTTGTAGAAAACTCATTAGCCCACTTAATCTTGTCTCCAAAGTTGTAACTTTGGACAGGAGTAAAGTACCTTTATTTTTCACAATATTGAAAATTGTTATTACAAAAAGTTGTTTATAATTCAAAACTATGTTACAATATGCAATTACAGCCTTCTAATTGAAATATTGTGAAATATATAGGTACTAATGCGCGAAATTCATATTTTTTGACACACCTCGTATAAAATTAATAAAAGTTAATATATCATGGTTGTATCTTAGATTTTATACCATGCTGAGCTTTTTATGTAGAATAACTTTTTTCGTAAAATGGATAATAAAGAGTTACCTATTAAATTTGTAATAAATAAAAACGATGTTGGATATTCACAAATTTGAGAAAAAATTTGTAAAATATTTTTCTTAAATTAGAAGCATGTAATTGCAGGTTTGATCTTAGTTTTTAATTTCAAACAGCTTTTCATAATAAGAATTATAATAAGAAAAATATAGACGCATATACGCATCGAGGATATAGGGACAACTGAATGAACAAAGATCATACGATTGATATAATTTGGGCATGTGAGGTGCATGGAAGAACATAAATGGCCAGAAAAAAACTTTTACAATCTTTTCTTTAATAGAAGGAAACGACGAATTTCGTAGAAATTTAGTTTTTTATTAAAATGTGATTTGCACAATCAAAACCTTTGGCATAGTTACAGTCGGAAAAATAAAAGATTAACCCATGAACGATCACATCAATCACTTATTTTGTATTTGCTATCTATTTCTATAACAAACGTTTGTTATGTATAGAAAAAGACAGCAAATACAAAATAAGTGATTGATATGATCGTTCATGGGTATTCTTTCATTTTTCGGACTGTACAAAAAATAGTGGCAGTGTCAAGATTATGGTTTCGTGCTTGGTAAACTTATGTAACACAGAAAATAGGGCATCAATGCTACAATTATTAGTTATTAGTTATAGTTTTACTCTTAGTTTTTTTATATTGTATTCTTTGGTATCGTTGGCTTAAATGCTAGGAGTAAAATAATTATTACGTTATATACGTACTCGACTAGAAAGTCTGAATTGTTGATTAAATAGTTGGGAGTAAAATTCATGACTTCCGAAATTGTATTCATTGCTAAGAACAATGCTCCAGGATATGTATCGTTAAATGGATTCCACATAAAAATGGCATACATATTCCAACTGATACTGACTGGACATCCATTTAAGTTCCTTGGAATTCGATTTTCGAAGGGAATCTCATCAAATAAATTAACAGGATTGACTGCTTTTCCACAGTCGCTTTTAATGTGGTATGGATACCATCCCAATAGTTTTTCATCCTGTGTATAAACAACCGATCTAAAAAAAAATAAAACAGTTAAATTTGATATAATTATATTTACTTTATATTATACAAAATGGATTAGATCAATAGCTCTTGAACAAACTGGAAGCCAGACTTCATAATCTAATAAAATTATGATAATCATAAGAAGCAGGTCATCTAACATATTATTAGGTATAGCGAAGATCATATCGTCTACATATTTTTTTTATAAAAAAAGGATTGAAAGGTAGTACAGGAATAATACTGTTTAGCAAGTCATCCATTACATATGCTGCAAGAATGGGGCTAATCTTTGCACCCATTGGTGTTCCAAAAGTTTGTTTATAATATGTGTTGTCAAAAGAAAAATAGGTATTATTAAATAAGAAAGTGATTAAGTTCAAAAACATATCTTTATCTATTGTACAATGTCTACTGATTTCTGGCCAATGTTCGTTTACTGATCTTAAACATGCTTCAAGATAAACATTACTAAATAAAGAGATCACATCCAAACTAACTAACACGTAATCCTGAGGTAGTTGCATTCTATTGAATTAAGTGTTTATTTCACAGGAATCTTTTACATAACAGTCATTGTTACAGTCATAGGCAGAAGTGAGAATTTCTGTAATAAAACCAGCAATATTTTCCGTAGGAGCTCCTATTGATGATACTATAGGTCTAACAGCTAATGTTGGTTTATGTATTTTTGGTAGTGAGTAATACTTTGGTGAAATGCTATTATATGAATTTAATTTTTTCTTTGCAGTGTCATCAATTTGTTTGGTATCAAACAGCATCTTGACCAGTTTATTACTTTGCCTTTGTATTCCTACCTTTGACTCCTACCTCACATTAACGTCTGATCCTACTCAATCTATAAAAAGGCAAAGTGATAAATTGGTCAAGATGTTGTTTGATACCAAACAAATTGATGACACTGCAAAGAAAAAATTAAATTCATATAATAGCATTTCACCAAAATATTACTCACTACCAAAGATACATAAACCAACATTAGCTGTTAGACCTATGTATCGAAGCTAGGACAAATAATCCCCGGACAAATAATCCCGGACAAAAAATCCCCACAAATTATCCCCGGACAAAAAATCCCCGGACAAAAAATCCCCACAAAAAATCCCCACAAATAATCCCCACAAATAATCTCCGGACAAATAATCCCCGGACAAAAAATCCCCACAAAAAATCCCGCACAGATAATCCCCACAAATTTTTTTGGACAAAATATCCCCACAAAAAATCCCGGACAAAAAATCCCCAAGAAATATTTTTGCCGAATAAAGTTGTCAAATGAATGCTCATAATCCAAGGATGGTACTAAATATGAGAAATTTGGCCTAGACTGTCTGTCCGTCGGACCGTCCGACAGCAAATATAACTACTCCGTCATTATGCCAGGTAGAATGACAAATGAGGTGTCGAATGAAGGCTTATAATCCAAGGATGGTACTAAAGATGAGAAATTTGACCAAGGCTGTCTGTCCGTCGGTCCGTCCGACCGCGACTATAACTCCTCCGTCACTATGCCTGCTAGAATGACACATGAGGTGTCACATGAAAGCTTATAATCCAAGGATAGTACTAAAGATGAGCAATTTGGTCCGTCGGTCTACCTGACCGTGAATATAACTCCTCCATCACTGCACCAGGTAGAATGACACATAAGGTGTCGAATGAAAGCTTATAATCCAAGGATGGTACTAAAGACGAGAAATTTGACCAAGGCTGTCTATCCGTCGGTCCGTCCGACCGCGAATGTAAGTCCTCCGTCACCATACCAGGTAGAATGACAAATGAGGTGTCGAATGAAAGCCTATAATCCAAGGATGGTACTAAAGATGAGAAATTTGGCCTAAGCTGTCTGTCCGTCTGTCCGTCCTACCGCGAATATTCCTCCGTCACTATACCAGGTAGAATAACAAATGAGGTGTCGAATGAAAGCTTATAATCCAAGGATGGTACTAAAGATGAGAAATTTTACTGTCCGTCGGTCCGTCCGACCGCGAATATACCTCCTCCGTCATCATACCAGGTAGAATGACAAATGAGGTGTCGAATTAAAACTTATAATCCAAGGATGGTACTAAAGATGAGAAATTTGGTCCGTCGGTCTGCCTGACCGCGAATGTAACTACTCCGTCACTATACCAGGTAGAATAACAAATGATGTGTCGAATGAAAGCTTATAGGATGGTACTAAAGATGAGAAATTTGACTGTCTATCGGTCCGTCCGAACGCGAGTATAACTCCTCCGTCACCATACCAGGTAGAATGACAAATGAGGTGTCGAATGAAATCTTATAATCCAAGGATGGTACTAAAGATCAAAAATTTGGTTCGTCGGTCGGCCTGACCGCCAATGTAAGTACTGTCACAATACCAGCTAGAATAACAAGGAGGTGTCAGATGAAAGCTTATAATCCAAGGATAGTACTAAAGATGAGCAATTTGATCTGTCGGTCTGCCTGACCGCGAATATAATTCCTCCATCAATGCACCAGGTTGAATGACAAATAAGGTGTCGAATGGAAGCTTATAATTCAAGGATGGTACTAAAGACGAGAAATTTGACCAAGGCTGTCTCTTCGTCGGTCTGTCCGACCGCGACTATAACTCCTCCGTCACTATGCCTGCTAGAATGACACATGAGGTGTCACATGAAAGCTTATAATCCAAGGAGAGTACTAAAGATGAGCAATTTGGTCCGTCGGTCTGCTTGACCGCGAATATAACTCCTCCATCACTGCACCAGTTTGAATGACAAATAAGGTGTCGAATGAAGGCTTATAATCCACGGATGGTACTAAAGACGAAAAATTTGACCAAGGCTGTCTGTCAGTCGGTCCGTCCGACCGCGAATATAATTCCTCCGTCACCATATCAGCTAGAATGACAAATGAGGTGTCGAATGAAAGATGAGAAATTTGGCCTAAGCTGTCTGTCCGTCTGTCCGTCCGACCGCGAATATTCCTCCGCCACTATACCAGGTAGAATAACAAATGAGGTGTCGAATGAAAGCTTATAATTCAAGGATGGTACTAAAGACGAGAAATTTGACCAAGGCTGTCTCTTCGTCGTTCCGTCCGACCGCAACTATAACTCCTCCGTCACTATGCCTCCTAGAATGACACATGAGGTGTCACATGAAAGCTTATACTCCAAGGATAGTACTAAAGATGAGCAATTTGGTCCGTCGGTCTGCCTGACCGTGAATATAACTCCTCCATCACTGCACCAGGTAGAATGACACATAAGGTGTCGAATGAAAGCTTATAATCCAAGGATGGTACTAAAGACGAGAAATTTGACCAAGGCTGTCTGTCAGTCGGTCCGTCCGACCGCGAATAGAATTCCTCCATCACCATATCAGCTAGAATGACAAATGAGGTGTCGAATGAAAGATGAGAAATTTGGCCTAAGTTGTCTGTCCGTCTGTCCGTCCGACCGCGAATATTCCTCCGCCACTATACCAGGTAGAATAACAAATGAGGTGTCGAATGAAAGCTTATAATCCAAGGATGGTACTAAAGATGTGAAATTTGACTGTCTATCAGTCTGTCCGACTACGAGTATAACTCCTCCGTCACCATACCAGGTAGAATGACAAATGAGGTGTCGAATGAAAACTTATAATCCAAGGATGGTATTAAAGATCAAAAATTTGGTCCGTCGGTCGGCCTGACCGCCAATGTAACTACTGTCACTATACCAGGTAGAATAACAAGGCGGTGTCAGATGAAAGCTTATAATCCAAGGATAGTACTAAAGATGAGCAATTTGGTGGTCTGCCTGACCTCGAACATAACTCCTCCATCACTGCACCAGGTTGAATGACAAATAAGGTGCCGAATGGAAGCTTATAATTCAAGGATGGTACTAAAGACGAGAAATTTGACCAAGGCTGTCTGTTCGTCGGTCCGTCCGACCTCGAATATAATTCCTCCGTCACCATAGCAGGTAGAATGACAAATGAGGTGTCGAATGAAAGCCTATAATCCAAGGGTAGTACTAAAGATGAAACATTTGGCCTAAGCTGTCTGTCCGTCTGTCCGTCCGACCGCGAATATTCCTCCGTCACTATACTTGGTAGAATGACAAATGAGGTGTCGAATGAAAGCTCATAATCCAAGGATGGTACTAAAGATGAGAAATTTGGTCTGTCGGTCTGCCTGACCGCGAATGTAACTACTCCGTCACTATACCAGGTAGAATGAAAAATGAGGTGTCGAATGAAAGCTTATAATCCAAGGATGGTACTAAAGATGAGAAATTTGACCAAGGCTGTCTGTCCGTCGGTTTGCCCGACCGTGAATATAATTCCTCTGTTACTATGCCTGCTAGAATGACACATGAGGTGTCAGATGAAAGCTTATAATCCAAGGATAGTACTAAAGATGAGAAATTTGACCTAGGCTGTCTGTCCGTCGGTTCCTCCGACCGCAAATATAACTCCTCCGTCACTATCCCTGCTAGAATGACACATGAAGTGTCAGATGAAAGCTTATAATCCAAGAATAGTACCAAAGATGAGGAATTTGATCTAGGCTGTCTGTGCATCTGTCCATCCGACCGCGAGTGTAACTACTCCGTCATTATGCTAGGTTGAATGACAAATGAGGTGTCGAATGGAAGCTTATAACCGAGGATGGTACTAAAGATGATAAATTTGGCATAGGCTGTCTGTCCGTATGTCCGTCTGACCGCGAACATTCCTCCTTCACTACACCAGGTAGAATAACAAATGAGGTGTCGAATGAAGGCTTATAATCTCAGGATGGTACTAAAGATGGTACTAAAGATGGTACTAAAGATGAGAAAATTCACCTAGACTCTGTCCGTCGGTCCCTCCGACCGCAAGTATAACTCTTCCGTCACTACGCCAGGTAGAATTACTAATGAAGTGCCAAATGAAAGCTTATAATCCAAGGATTGTACTGAGATGAGCAATTTGACCTAGGCTGTCTGTCCGTCGGTCCGTCCGATTGCAAATATAAATCTTCCGTGACTATACGAGGTAGAATGACAAATGAGGTGTCGAATGAAAGCTTATAACCCAAGGATGGTACTAAGGTGAGAAATTTGACCAAGGACTTCCGGTTTTAGAAATGCGACCGGAAGTACTGTTTTAAAGTCCCCGGAATAGTACAAGTGATATATTATTCGATGAGCCTTCGCAACGCGAGAACAAATATATACTTCCGGTTTCATGAGTGTCTTTCCGTCTGTCGGTCCGTCTGCGAATACCTACAACTTCTCAGTTATTAATACAGATATAATGACAAATGAGGTTTAGAATGAAAGCATATAGCACACGGATGGTGTTAAAGATGAGTAATTTGACATCGGACTTCAGTTTTAGAAAGGCAGCCGCAAGTACCTGTTTTAAAGTCACTCAACGTATGATATGAATGTAAATAAAGATGATTTAAAATTAGTAAAATCGTATATGAATCGACGCAAAGTTACACGAAGAGTTGAATTATTGACTTCCAGTTCTACTTTCGATTACTTTTAATGAAAACCTAGGACTTACGAAGTCCAATTACTTGTTAACACATGCTTTTGTGAACATGAACGGAAAGAAATAACACGAGTAGCGTTCATAAACCGAACTACCCCCTATGACAAAGTAAATCATCAATGGCTGATAGCAAAACTCTACGAAACTACAAACGATTTCCTACTAACAAGGTCTAAGATCCGAATATAGGACGACCTGCACTTATCTGCTTTCCGGATGAAACATTTTTTTAAATTAAATTTCATACATAAACGACTTGCATGGCTTGCCTATCAAAATCGTGTCATAACTATCCTTAAGGTGGGGTGATCGTAGGGTTTGAAATAAATATTTGAAGCATATTTTTTTGATTTTTTTTAAGGTATGATAGAATTCTTAAAATCCCATGGACTGATCGGGTCACAAATGAGGAGGTCCTTAGAAGAATGGGGAAGAACCGAGAAGTACTAACCACCACCAAATTTCGAAAGTTGGAATACTTTGGACATATTATGCGAAATGAATCCAGATATGCCCTCGTACAAGCCATTCTGCAAGGAAAAATATTTGGAAAGCGAGGTCCAGGAAGAGCATCCTGGTTAAAGAACCTTAGAACCTGGTTCAACACAACATCTGTGCAGCTTTTCGGCGTTGCTGCAGATAAAGTGAAGATTGCCATGGTGATCGCCAACATTCGTCACGGATAGGCACATCAAGAAGAAGAAGATAGAATTATTTTATTTTTAAATTAAATAAGCATATTCACTATAATTCAATGAATTTAAAAAAAAATAAGGAAAAATATTAAAAAATAAGCCAACGCTGACAAATTTTTAAAGACCCCTCAAAAAAATGGATTTTGCAGTGGAAATTAGAACTTATCAGTGGATCATGTGAAAAAAAAAGACCAAAAATGTTTTATTAGCTTATGAGTTTATCGAGATAACTCTGTCGAGTTTTTTTAGTTATAACGATTTTTGACTTTTTGGTATTAGGTACCTACTCAGAAGTCAAAACAACCAAATTTTTGCTCAAGAAAGGGTGAAAATCAACATATTTATTATAATAGAAAATTAGCATAAACCAAAAAAACTGTATGTGCACTTTGTATTCACGTTAAAAATTCGGTTAAAATTTGTATCATTCTTATTCCAGTCAAAACACTATTGACAAGTTCCGCATGGTGTCGCGTTTCCCTCATCGACCGAGGGAAAATAATATTGAATTTTTTTTACTTGTGTTGATAACGTGAACGGTATCAAATGTCACATCGTGGATATCTGTATTGATTTTAAATAATAAAAAATGTACTATTATATGTTACATACATAGTTTTATAAGTATTTATTGTATTCTTTTATATTTGGAAAAAATGTTAATTTTGTTTATTTACTGTCCGCGTTAGAAATCATTTATTTACTGTCCGCGTCCGTTGTTGAGAGTGTCCGTCGATATCTATACTGACATCAAATATGTACTGATAAGGCTCAACTGCTCAACAGATAAAAGATAAAGAATCGTAGACTCGTCATGATTCATTGCTTGTAACGGTATTCACATGCAAAATAAGCAATTAGACGCTGATTCGGCTAATTGCCATCGGCGGGAAAAAAACCGGAGAAATGATAAAGCCCAAAGTCTAGCAGTCAGTCTCTGACACACGAAAGTAATTTTCAGTCTAAAATTATTACTATTAATACAGGTTCGAAATGGAAGTAGCAGGTGTACAGGACAAAGTGGTAGTTCATCCCACAGTGTTAGAGGGTATCAAAAAACCCACACTGGACATTGACGGATTCCTTCTGTATTACCACCAAGATATTCAAAGCGGTGCTGGTAAGGCGTATCGTTGTGATAATTACCGACAAGGGTGTAGAGTTAGAGTACACCAATAGCTATTACTATTTTAGCATAATTTTTAGATTCTCCAATACTTTCCATGTAAATAAATACTTTTTATATCCATAAAATCATTAGATCTTCGAGATATTTAAAGTTAAAAATGAAGGGCCACAATCAATTAATCAAATAGCTGTGGGATTTCATTTCCATTTCAAATATCTCGAAAACTAATGCCTTTATCGTTACGAATGATGAGTATATTTACATCGAAAGTATTGGAGAATCTAAATGTGCTAAAATATCAATTCCGCCATTAGCGTAGAAGTTGGGAAGGGTTAGCCATTTACTGTCGCCTGCCGAACGCCTTTGGTAGTAGTCAGAAGCGTTTGCTTATTATAATTTGGTAAAGTGCATACATATAGTACCTACACTCTCTGCCAAATATGACAGGGATACATTAAATGGTTTTAAAGTGCTGGAAAAAATAGTTATTAAATTTTTAAAAACACCATGTAACTCAGTAACGAACCACCTTTTATTTAAGAGATTTAAGTTAAATCTTAATATTTTGAGACCTCGACTCTACAACTCAGAGATTGGAGATTTTTAACCCGGGAGCAGTCGCGCTCACTTCTGTAACGTGAACAGTCGTGTGTTAGATTTTATCTCACAATACGAATTTAAATACGAATTTACAACAAATTTTTATTTTATAGTATTTTTATTTACTTGCTATGTTAGAAATATTATTGCTAACAATTATTAAAGCTAATTGGCTCTCCCCAAAGCCATAAATTCCACAAAAAGAAGAAGAAAAAAACCTACGCATTACTACACCCTTCCTCGAGGCACTTACGAAATTTTTTCAAAATTGCAAAATTTTTCATCAAGTTTTCGCGAAAAAGGAGAAAATGTTAGATTTTATCTAACGGCGCGACTGCTCGCCGGTTAATGAAACACCTTGTATATTTATACGAATTTTTCACTATTTTACAGTTACAATCTGCAGACAGATAATGGAAAGAAGGTCCACACAGCCGTTAATGCGCTCGGGTCATTAGCGTTTCTACCAGTCGCTGATGTTGCCGCTGTTTTCGACGAAATAAGAGCAACATTCGAATATACCCATTGCATTCAGCCTTTGTTTGAATACTTCAGGACATACTACATCCAAACGGATGGACTTGGAATGGGATTTCCGACAGCCTTTTGGAATGTCCGCAACCGGTTTGATAATGGTAAACCGCGTACAAATAACAGTAGTGACGGTTGGCACTTTAGGTTTAACTCTCTACCCTCCAATGTGCATCCAACAATAAGGAAAAGTATCCAAAATTTGCAATGTGAAGAATATGCAATAAGGGATAATGGTAAAGCTAGCAGACGGAGAATCGAGAGTCAGCTGAGGGTAATTATTGGAAATCAGGCAGCTGGAATTTATGAAACCAACATGGATTTTTTGGATAATGTTTCGCAGTGTTTGAAGGGATATTTAACTGTTAACGTTTAATTTTCTTTGATACGCTTTTAAAGATAATTTTAACTGATATGATTTTTGTATATGATTTTTGTTAACTGACCATTTAATTGAATTATTTAGATTTTTATTATATATTTTGTATTTTATTTATATAAGTGTACTTCTATTAGATGCATTAATAAAAATATTAGAACACATTTCATTCTGTTTTGTTTTTAATCCAGTTTGATACACGTACTATCATACCTTTTAAAATTTCATAAAATCGTACGTTTTGACAGATGAATGAACGGCCGTGATAAACCTGGTTTTCCATCACGCATGAAGAAGCATATTGTTTTTTCCTTGCTGTATGTTGAAAACGACACTAGATACAGTTGAGTCCCTGAATCTTTATCCGTGCGTCATCATTTAAAGCATACGAAATAAGTCGACGATAAGTCGGAAATTGAAATTTACTAAACGCAACAGCAAGTGACAGTAAGTGACTTGTTGGCGTTTAGTAAATTTCAATTTCCGACTTATCATCGACTTATTTCGTATGCTTTAAATGATAACGCATGGGTAAAGATTCAGGCACTCAACTGTATCAGATATATCATTATAAGATTTGGTATGTATCAAAACAATTTTCCACCAATTTCAATTCCAATGCCAGAACCACAACCACGCATCTCGAGAAAAGCTACACAAAGCTTTTCGATTAATTCGACTTTTTTAGTTTAGTGTATTTGGGGACAAATTTATGGGCACTACTATTCGATATGAGGTTTTTAAAAAACGTAATTTATTGAGGATCTGTGTGCATCCATAGAAAACTTTTAAATTTAGCCAAAAATTAAACAAGATATAGCTGCTCAGAGAGAGGCCAGATGGGAGAAGGTCTGTAGGACGGTCTAGAAAGAAGTGGAAAGATGCAGTCAGAGAAGATTCGGAGAGAATGGGAGCAACAAAATGGGAAATAGTGGCACAGGACCGACAAACATGGAAGGTAATAGTAAACGTGGCAAAGATTCTGGAAGAGTTATAACGCCATTGATAATGATGATGACTAAATATTTTTGACGTTAAATTTACAAAAATGAACAGGTCTTTTTGCAATACAATCAAGATTATCGTTTTCAGGACCAGCAATTATCATCACAAATAGGAAATGTTTTGAACAGGGTTATTCAAAGCGGAGTGAGCAAAAGATTTAAGCGAATAATTACAAGATTCGAAGAGCCTTAGCTCATTCCCCATATGTTGCACGATTTTTGAAAGAACTCACAATTGGAATTCGATATATGGTAATCGAAATTACAATTCATGCTTAATTTTATTTGCGAATCATTATTTTCGTACCGAAAAGCGGTTTAATGGCGATTGCTATAATAACCCTATGCCTATAGCCCATCTATACACGAATGGAACGTAGATAGAGCGCGTAAAACAGTCTTGCTGCCTGGGAACTATTAGAAATGATCAGTGGAGCAGAAAAGTTGAAAATGGAGGAGGTATTTAGCATCAACGGTTCTCCTTTAAAATCAATATGACGGCTAACGCTTCAGCGGAATTCAGTCGCAATTTTAAATTTACACCACTATTGACTATTTTTAAAGGTAAGAATTATAAAATTTGGGGCAGCTCGGAAACAAGATTAAATTCAATAATTATGCTCCCCCCACCCCTTTTTAATATATTCCCGCTTAACTCGGAAAATATCAACCGCACGAAAAAAATTGTCAAAGAGAAATTGTAGGAAATCATATTTGAAACAATTTTAAATATTCGTAAAAAAATGAAAGAGATCAAAATTATGTAAAAGTTAATTATCTCTATTTCTGTATAGGTACCTACATTTTTGTCGTAAAACTAATAATTTACGAGACAATTCAATAGTTATGCTCTAACTCTAACTGTCACAATTTTCTCCCCATAACTCGGAAAATATAGACCTCATAAAAAATTATATAAAATCAGTTACTCGTTTTAAAGGTGTACAAGAAAAAAATATTATAAACAAATTTATAGACAGTTGCATTAACAACAATTTTAGTTCTCATACTTTTTTTTTGACGAAAAGTTGAAAATGGCGGATACATTGAGCAAAACGTGCTCAAAGTTTAAAATCTCTCGTTTAAAATCAAGTGGCGGCTAATGCAACAGCGTAATTCAGTCGATATTTTAAATTTACACTACTATTGAACCCCCCTCAAGATTAGAGAAAGCTCATAATAAAGTTTGGGACAGCCCGGCATGCAAGGTAAGGCGTGTAATTTGTCTAACCCGACTGGAACTCTGATGCACTGAGGCTGAAAACCATTTGCATGGATTGCATTCACGGAAAACTTTAAGAGAACTATTCCGAAGCAAGTATTTCTTGGGGATTTTTTGTGGGGATATTTTCTATCTTTTCTATATATTCTACCTGGCGTAGTGACGGAGTTACATTCGCGGTCGGACGGACCAACTCACGCCTCCAAATTTATCATCTTTAGTACCATCCTTCGATTATAAGCTTTCATTCGACACCTCATTGTCATTCTACCTGGTATAGTGACGGAGGAGTTACATTCGCGGTCGGACGAACAGATGGACAGACAGACTAGGTCAAATTTCTCATCTTTAGTACTATCCTTGCATTATAAGCTTTATCTGACACCTCATGTGACATTCTAGCAGGCATAGTGACGGAGAAGTTATATTTACGGTCAGAGGGACCGACAGACAGACAGTCTAGGTCAATTTTCTCAACTTTAGTACCATCCTTGGATTATAAGCCTTCATTCGACACCTCATTTGTTATTCTACCTGGCATAATGACAGAGTAGCTATATTCGCGGTCGGACGGACAGATGGACAGAATATCAAATGGCCAAATTTCTCATCTTTAGTACTATCCTTCGTTATAAGCTTTCATTCGACACATTATTTGTCATTCTACCTGGTAGAGTGACGGAGGAGTTATATTCGCGGTCAGCCAGACAGACTTTATAGCTTTAGTTTATGACTTTAGGTCAGCTCATCTTTAGGACCATCGTTGGATTATAACCGTTCATTCGACACCTCATTTGTCATTCTACCTGGCATAATGACGGAGTAGTTATATTCGCGGTCGGACGGACAGATGGACAGACAGCCTTGGTCAGATTTTTCATCTTTAGTACCATCCTTGGATTATAAGCTTTCATTCGACACCTCATTTGTCATTCTACCTGGTACAGTGACGGAGGAGTTACATTCGCGGTCAGGCAGACCGACGGACCAACTTGCTCATCTTTAGTACCATCCTTGGTTACAAGCTTTCATTTGACACCTTATTTGTCATTCTACCTGGTACATTGACAAAAGAGTTATATTCGCGGTCAGGCAGACCGACGGACCAAATTTCTCATCTTTAGTACCATCGTTGGATTATAATCGTTCATTCGACACCTCATTTGTCATTCTACCTGGCATAATGACAGAGTAGTTACATTCGCGGTCGGACGGGCAGATGGACAGACAGCCTTGGTCAAATTTCTCATCTTTAGTACCATCCTTGGTTATAAGCTTTCATTTGACACCTTATTTGTCATTCTACCTGGTACATTGACAAAAGAGTTATATTCGCGGTCAAGCAGACCGACGGACCAAATTGCTCATCTTTAGTACCATCGTTGGATTATAACCGTTCATTCGACACCTCATTTGTCATCCTACCTGGCATAATGACGGAGTAGTTATATTCGCGGTCGGACGGACAGATGGACAGACAGCCTTGGTCAGATTTTTCATCTTTAGTACCATCCTTGGATTATAAGCTTTCATTCGACACCTCATTTGTCATTCTACCTGGTACAGTGACGGAGGAGTTACATACGCGGTCAGGCAGACCGACGGACCAACTTGCTCATCTTTAGTACCATCCTTGGTTATAAGCTTTCATTTGACACCTTATTTGTCATTCTACCTGGTACATTGACAAAAGAGTTATATTCGCGGTCAGGCAGACCGACGGACCAAATTTCTCATCTTTAGTACCATCGTTGGATTATAATCGTTCATTCGACACCTCATTTGTCATTCTACCTGGCATAATGACAGAGTAGTTACATTCGCGGTCGGACGGGCAGATGGACAGACAGCCTTGGTCAAATTTCTCATCTTTAGTACCATCCTTGGTTATAAGCTTTCATTTGACACCTTATTTGTCATTCTACCTGGTACATTGACAAAAGAGTTATATTCGCGGTCAAGCAGACCGACGGACCAAATTGCTCATCTTTAGTACCATCGTTGGATTATAACCGTTCATTCGATACCTCATTTGTCATCCTACCTGGCATAATGACGGAGTAGTTATATTCGCGGTCGGACGGACAGATGGACAGACAGCCTTGGTCAGATTTTTCATCTTTAGTACCATCCTTGGATTATAAGCTTTCATTCGACACCTCATTTGTCATTCTACCTGGTACAGTGACGGAGGAGTTACATTCGCGGTCAGGCAGACCGACGGACCAACTTGCTCATCTTTAGTACCATCCTTGGTTATATGCTTTCATTTAACAACTTATTTGTCATTCTACCAGGTACATTGACAAAAGAGTTATATTCGCGGTCAGGCAGACCGACGGACAAAATTGCTCATCTTTAGGACCATCGTTGGATTATAACCCTTCATTCGACACCTCATTTGTCATTCTACCTGGCATAATGACGGAGTAGTTACAATCGCGGTCGGACGGACACATCGACAGACAGCCTTGGTCATATTTCTCAACTTTAGTACCATCCTTGGATTATAAGCTTTCATTCGGCACCTCATTTGTCATTCTACCTGGTACAGTGACGGAGGAGTTATATTCGCGGTCAGTCAGACCGACGGACCAAATTGCTCATCTTTAGTACCATCGTTGGATTATAACCGTTCATTCGACACCTCATTTGTCATTGTACCTGGCATAATGACGGAGTAGTTACATTCGCGGTCAGACGGACAGATGGACAGACAGCCTTGGTCAAGTTTATCATCTTTAGTACCATTCTTGGTTATAGGCTTTCATTCGACAGATTATTTGTCATTCTACATGGTACAGTGCGGAGGAGTTATATTCGCGGTCAGGCAGACCGACGGACCAAATTGCTCATCTTTAGTACCATCGTTGGATTATAACCGTTCATTCGACACCTCATTTGTCATTCTACCTGGCATAATGACAGAGTAGTTACATTCGCGGTCGGACGGACAGATGGACAGAATGTCAAATGGTCAAATTTCTCATCTTTAGTACCATCCTTGGTTATAAGCTTTCATTCGACAACTTATTTGTCATTATACCTGGTAGAGTGACGGAGGAGTTATATTCGTGGTCAGGCAGACCGAAGGACAAAATTGCTCATCTTTAGGATCATCGTTGGATTATAACCGTTCATTCGACACCTCATTTGTCATTCTACCTGGCATAGTGACGGAGTAGTTACATTCTCGGTCGGACGGACAGATGGACAGACAGCCTTGGTCAAATTTCTCATCTTTAGTACCATCCTTGGTTATAAGCTTTCATTCGACACCTTATTTGTCGTTCTACCTGGTACAGTGACGGAGGAGTTATATTCGCGGTCAGGCAGACCGACGGAGCAACTTGCTCATCTTTAGTACTATTGTTGGATTATATCCGTTCATTCGACACCTTATTTGTCATTCTACCTGGCATAATGACCGAGTAGTTACATTCGCGGTCGGACGGACAGATGGACAGACAGCCTTGGTCAAATTTCTCATCTTTAGTACCATCCTTGGTTATAAGCTTTCATTCGACACCTTATTTGTCATTCTACCTGGTACAGTGACGGAGGAGTTATATTCGCGGTCAGTCAGACCGACGGACCAAATTGCTCATCTTTAGTACCATCGTTGGATAATAACCGTTCATTCGACACCTCATTTGTTATTGTACCTAGCATAATGACGCAGTAGTTACATTCGCGGTCGGACGGACAGATGGAGAGACAGCCTTGGTCAAGTTTATCATCTTTAGTACCATTCTTGGTTATAGGCTTTCATTCGACACCTTATTTGTCATTCTACGTGGCATAATGACCGAGTAGTTACATTCGCGGTCGGACGGACAGATGGACAGACAGCCTTGGTCAAATTTCTCGTCTTTAGTACCATCCTTGGTTATAAGCTTTCATTTGATACCTTATTGGTCATTCTACCTGGTACATTGACGGAAGAGTTATATGCGCGGTCAGGCAGACCGACGGACCAAATTGCTCATCTTTAGTACCATCGTTGGAATATAACCGTTCATTCGACACCTCATTTGTCATTCTATCTGGCATAATGACGGAGCAGTTACATTCGCGGTCTGACGGACAGATGAACAGACAGCCTTGGTCAAATTTCTCATCTTTAGTACCATCCTTAGTTATAAGCTTTCATTCGACACCTTATTTGTAATTCTACCTGGTACATTGACGGAAGAGTTATATTCAAGGTCAGGCAGACCGACTGACCAAATTGCTCATCTTTAGTATCTTCGTTGGATTATAACCGTTCATTCGACACCTCATTTGTCATTCTATCTGGTATAATGATGGAGTAGTTACATTCGCGGTCTGACGGACAGATGGACAGACACTCTTGGTCATGTTTATCATCTTTAGTACCATCGTTGGATTATACCAGTTCATTCGACACCTCATTTGTCATTGTACCTGGCATAATGACGGAGTAGTTACATTCGCGGTCGGACGGACAGATGGACAGACAGCCTTGGTCAAGTTTATCATCTTTAGTACCATTCTTGGTTATAGGCTTTTATTCGACACCTCATTTGTCATTGACAGACATCCTTGGTCAGATTTCTCATCTTTAGTACCATCCTTGGATTATAGGCTTTCATTCGACACCTTATTTGTCATTATACCTGGTACAGTGACGGAGGAGTTATATTCGCGGTCAGGCAGACCGACGGACCAAATTGCTCATCTTTAGTACAATCGTTGGATTATATCCGTTCATTCGACACCTTATTTGTCATTATACCTGGCATAATGACCGAGTAGTTACATTAGCGGTCGGACGGACAGATGGACAGACAGCCTTGGTCAAATTTCTCATCTTTAGTACCATCCTTGGTTATAAGCTTTCATTCGACACCTTATTTGTCATTCTGCCTGGTACAGTGACGGAGGAGTTATATTCGCGGTCAGGCAGACCGACGGACCAAATTGCTCATATTTAGTACAATCGTTGGATTATAACAGTTCATTCGACACCCCATTTGTCATTCTACCTGGCATAATGACGGAGTAGTTACATTCGCTGTCGGACGTACAGATGGACAGACAGCCTTGGTCAAATTTCTCATCTTTAGTACCATCCTTGGTTATAAGCTTTCATTCGACACCTTATTTGCCATTCTGCCTGGTACAGTGACGGAGGAGTTATATTCGCGGTCAGCCAGACCGACGGACCAAATTGCTCATCTTTAGTACCATCGTTGGATTATAACCGTTCATTCGACACCTCATTTGTCATTCTAACTGGCATAATGACAGAGTAGTTACATTCGCGGTCGGACGGACAGACGGACAGACAGCCTTGGTCAAATTTCTCATCTTTAGTATCATCCTTGGTTATAAGCTTTCATTCGACACCTTATTTTATATAAATAACGATTTGACCCAAAAGGAAAGAAAAATCCAACAGAAACTGAAGGAAATTGCAAAACAAAAAGTAGAAGAAGGGAAAACAGTAAAAATTGGATACCAAAAATTTATAATCAATGGGCAGAAATGGGCTTGGAATACAAAAAGCAATGAATTGGAAAGGGATAATGCCAAAACACGAAGCTGGACAAATTAACTGCAAGGAAAAGCAAGTGCAAGGAACACAAGGAAACGAGAAGGCAAGAAATAGGTAATGATAATAACAAACAGGATAAGAAAAATATTTGGAGACTGGCAACGTAGAATATAAGAGGACTAAATGGTAAAGAAGTAGAATTGAGCTACGAGTTCGATAAAAACAAAATAGAAATATTAGGGATTACAGAAACAAAAAAAAAGGAATTGGTGAAATATACCCAGAAGTCAGTCATTTGCTTATATATAGCGGGGTTCCACCGAAAAAGAGAGCAGCTGCAGGAGTAGGTACTATAATTAAAAAGGAAAAGGTAAGACATTTACAGGACTGGAAAGGCTGGTCAAAAAGAATAGTCGCTCTTGAGATGAAAGATGAACAGGCAGAGCCACAGACAATAATTACGGCATATGGACTCGATGAAAATGAGAAAAAAGAAATTAAAGACAAATTCTGGACAGACCTAAATATAGCAATAGAAAACAGTAAATGGCGGATATACGTCATTGGAGACTTCAACGGACGAGTAGGAATCAAAAACGAGACAGTAACGGATGTAATTGGAAGGTATGGTGAAGAAGTGAGAAATGATAATGGAAAACGGTTAATAGTATTCTGCGTACTAAATAATTTAATAGTAACAAATACACACTACCAACACAAAGATATTCATAAATTTACTAGGCAAGGACCAAGAGAATCAGAAAAATCGATAATTGATTACATACTAATAGAACGCGACAATCGAAAGGTAATTCAAAACGTTAGAGTCAGAAGAGGACCAGAAATAAGTAGTGACCATTAGTTGTTGGAAGCTAGAATAAAGAATAAAAACAAAAAACCCCAGGAACGTACAAAAGAAAACAAAAGAAAAATTGAATACGAATCAATCAGAACTTACAGAAACAAAGATATTGCCCTAAGATACAAAGAAATTGTTGATTTAGAAATAGCAGCTCTGGAAAATGCAAATGATAGTAACAACCTAGAACAAAAATGGCAATCATTTAAAAATATATTATTGGAAGCGGCGAAAAAAGTATGTGGCATTTGTAAAAGGAATGACAAGGTGAAACAAACAAATTGGTGGAATGCTAAAATAAAACAACAAGTGAAAACTAAGAAAAAACTTTGGAATAAGTATTTAGGAAACAAAACAGAAAACAATTACAATAAATACAAAGAGACAAAAACTGCAGTAAGAGATATGATAAGAACGGAAAAGGAAAAGCGTTGGCATCAATTTGGACAACAGCTGGAACACAATAGCAAATAAAATCAAAAACTTTTTTATAGAACATTAAAATCCCTGAGAACAGACAAGCCAAGTAAGGATATGAGAATTAAAAACAAGGAAGGAAAAATAATCACAGAAGAAGAAGAAATTATTGAAAGATGGCGGCAACACTTCCAAGAATTATTAACTACCACAAAAGTGGATAGGAATAAAGAAAACAGTAACGCGACAGGTAGTGAAGAACAGAGAACAAGCATCGATATAACAATCGAAGATACAATAGAAGCAATAGGCAAACTTAAAAACGGAAAGGCACCCGGACACGACCATATACCACCGGAAATGCTGAAGTACATGAGAATGAAAGGTGTACAACAATTAGCCGAAATATTCAAAGAAGCAAGCAAACAAGAAACAATACCGAAGGACTGGGAGATAGGAGTAATATTGCCGATATATAAGAAAGGAGACCCAAAGATTGTAACAACTATCGAAGAATTACACTGTTGTGTTCTTCACTCAAAGTCTATGAAACAGTACTAGAAAAAAAGCTGAGAAACATTACAGAAACTACTTTAAATGAAGCACAGAGCGGCTTTAGAAAGAGACGTGGAGTACAAGACCATATTTTCACGGTAAAACAAATAATAGAAAAAACGTTACTGTCTAAAAACAAGGCATATATGGCCTTCATAGACCTGGAAAAGGCATTCGACAGAGTGAAACGATATACTGTGTGGGACAGCTTGATAAGAAGAGGGGTTGACGATAAACTAGTTGAAATCATGAAAAGTCTTTATAAGAGAAATAGGAACTACATAATACATAAAAACATGAAATCAACAGAATTCGA